>NC_056745.1:1149309067-1149439067 GCF_019279795.1 Protopterus annectens | reverse complement strand
TGTTTGGTCCAGCTCTTGCTGGAGAAATTGAGCATCACAATGGGATTTGATAACCACCCCAAGTTTGCAATCATCAGCAAACTTGATTAGCCAAAGTCGCTTGATTTTAGCTTTATATCAAAGAAATATACACAAAAGAGGAGGGGACCCCACAGTTTTATACAGAAACTAGAATCACTCAGCATTAAACCCAATGCCACTTTCCCAGATGATCTAAACAGATTGGAAACCTAGACTACCAGTAGAGCACCAGCACAAAGCTTCCTGGACTTTGTCAATACAAATGTCCTGGAACAATTAGTCAGAGTACCCACTAGTGGGAATAATATCTTGGATCTTGTCCTTACTAATATGGGAGCA
This sequence comes from Protopterus annectens, assembly GCF_019279795.1. Lineage (NCBI taxonomy): Eukaryota > Metazoa > Chordata > Ceratodontiformes > Protopteridae > Protopterus > Protopterus annectens. Next base: position 1,149,438,707 of record NC_056745.1, on the reverse strand, counting down.
TCTTGCACTATCCCCTCCATATCTTCACCACTTGTTAGGTCTGTGCATAAAGCAGTCTCATTTGAAATAAAACTAAAACCAGAGATCTCTTCCACCCAAGGTACTTTTAGAAATGTCTTCAAGACAAACTACCTACTCCCAAGTGATACACTGGCATATTGGCAAGCTTCAAATCCCCACCAGACCCAGTCAACTCCACAGAATGTGTAGAAACGTACACCACCACACTATACCAGCATGTAAACAGCTGCATAGCTGCAGCTGTACCTTGTAGGAACAAGTAGAGGACAAAAACAAAACCAAATGGTGGAACCATAATATCAACAAGCTTTATAATAAACGGAAAAGAATTTTGACCAAAAGTAAGAAGATTAATTCGCAGAATGCTAGAGCCCTCACCACTGAAATAAACAACTCAGGAGCTTAATAAAATCTACGACAGCCAAGTTTGAGGCTAAAATAGCTAGCCAAACCAAAGACAATCACAAGGCATTTTTAGTAATGTTTGCAATCTCAAAAGCACATGCAGCAATGCACTGAGCTGATTGTGAACGATGTTACCTACACTGAGATTGAAGATATAGTCAACCTACTGGCCAATAAATATGCTTGAACTATACCACTCTCTACCAGCCATCCGTACCTGAAACTGGCTCACCTCCACCTATCACACAAGACCAAGTTTAAAAGTGCTATTAAAAGCTAAAAATACTTCATTGATGGGTCCTGACAAAATCTTTGGATGCACCCCTATCAACACTGTTCAATCTCAGCCTCCATACAGGTTTTCAAACAACTGAATGGAGAACAGCTACAGTCATTCTGCTGCATAAGGGAGGATCTTCTACAGATCCAGACAATTACAGAACCATAAGCCTGACCAGCCTCATATGCAAAGCCATGGAAAGACTTATCATTGAATTAATTGAATTAATCAATCAGGACATAGGAAGTCTCAAAACACTAGATCCGTCTCAGTTTGGATTAATCAAGAGCAGGTCATGCTTACTCATCCCGGTAGCTGTTTTTGAAAAGGCCACCAAAGCAATGGATTAAGGCAAAATGGTTCACACAGCATATCTCAACCCAGCCAAAGCTTTTAACACAATTTCCCACTCAGGCATAGCAGAAAAGCTAAATAAACTCAGAATAAACCCCTATGTCACCCATTGGATTGCCAACTGCCTCACAGATAGGACACAGATAATCCAAACAGGGGAAGTTACCTCCACAAAGAGACCAGTCACCAGTGGAGTACTCCAGGGTTCTGTGTTGGTACCTCTCCTGTTTGGCATCTATTTTTCTGAAGTAAAAGCCAATAGCAAAGGGCTCTGGCTGACTAAGTTTGCAGATGACTGTAAGCTAGGAACAGTTAATGAATCCTCAAATGACTTAGCCAACCTGCAGGAAGGTTCCTCTCAAATAACTAAATGGTGTCAAAACCATGGTTTGAAACTAAATGCCAAAGAATGCACTACAGTCTCCTTAGTTAAGTCATCTACCCCCCGGGAACTATCACATTGACAATAAGCCCCTAAGAGTTGACCCAGCTGTTCAGTATTTGGGAACATATGTGGACAGTGACATAACTTTTGACCAACATGCATCTACTGTTTTAAGAAAGTCCTTCTATATTGCACAGTTTATAAACAAAGGGATTGTATCTAGATCTAGGGGTGTTATTCTCCCTCTTTACTCATCCGTCAATAGGCCAATCATTGAACACAATGTCCCCTTTGACATGTATCTGTCCAGACAAATGCAACAACTGGGACACCCTCAGAGGTACCTTACCAAAAGGATACAAGTCCTGAACAACATGTCCCACATAAATCAACTCAAAGCCCTATCACTACACTTGGTATCCTTCACCCCGCTAAGAGGTGACCTGCATCTGGCATACAAGCCAACATGCAGCCCACTACTGATGGATTTACTGCACATCAGCAATTGAGATGGCATCAAAATATTCAGTATAGGGATCTAAACCTCTTCTGCAACATCAACAGAATGGTTTGGAGGGGCAGATATATTTTGAAGAGGATACACCTGTTGTGAAATAAACTCCCTATCCATTTGAAAGAACAGCCAGTGGTGAGACTCGGCTTGAAGAACTGATGGAGAGGTTTGTTAAGTGAGACTTTACTCTTCTCAGTAGGCATCCATGGATATTGTCAAGACCCATGGAAGTAGCGTTTTTCATTTTGGAAAGTACAAAAAGGACTTTATTCAAACTGATCTTAGTAGGGGGAAGGTGAGGGGAAACCGATGAGGATGGGGTGGAGTGAAGATGGAAGAGAATTTATCTGCAAGGATATTAGCAATGTCCATGGGGTCATAAAAGGAAGCACCATTTGAGATAAATTCAGTACAGAATTGTAGGTTACTTATAATTTTCCTAACATAGGTAAAGAAGCTTTTATGGTTATCATTTGAATTAGTTGCAATCTTAAGTTCATAGCTGGCCTAAGATTTCCTAATGGTATGTTTCAGAGACTTATTTACCAATTTTAAATCCCTTTTATAATGATGATCTCAGTATCTTTTAATGATGACCAGGAGTTTCATCTTTTCTATTTTATTATTGAGTTTTTGAGTACCATCGTATGAGTTTATTTTTAAACGTGCCATTATGCTTACTCCAGACTGGTACAGGTGCTTCAATGCATCTATCCAAAAGGGAGAAAATTCAGAGCAGTAAGCAGTAGCCTCAGTTATGAGTACTGCCGAGGAGCTATCTGTGATTGTCAATAGGATCAATAAGTAGTAAATACTTGGTCTTGGATGTAATCCCTGAATATAAGTGAGTTATCAGGAGCCACAAAACAGGTTTTCTTAGATAACAATCACAGCAAGGTGGTCAGACTTGACTGGGGTGGGAGGCAACAAGTGGGCTTGTGCAACTGACAGAAATGTTTGTGAGGAGAAGATCAAGAAGATTATTACCTCTAGTGGGTAGTGGGGCAGTGTGGATATTTGAAGTTACCCATAAGTAAGGTATTTTGTTTGACTGCTAAATTGTGTAACCGATTAACTCATTTAAGCCTATATCCCCTTATTTGTATACTTTCAGGTAACACCCAGAGCTCCTTATGGCATCCAGTCCTTTCTTGGGTCTAACTTTTTAATTAGGTGGCTTACCAGCTTATAATAGCCAGAATTAAAAATGGCAAGGATTTATTAATGCAATCACACAAAGATTGTTAATATATTATGTTCTGCAGTAGAAAAGCTTTGATTATCTTATGTTTTTTAAGTTTATTTTTCAGAAAATGCTCTGGAATGCAAAGATATGCACAGGTTGTAAGAGGTGTAACATCCCACACAACATGAATGAATGCATTCTGCCTGTTCAGAAGGGGGTCATTGATGGGTATCTACAACTGGCTATAATGTGGCAATTAATTTTACTGAGTATTACCAGGACTTCAATCAGTTCCAGATTTGTATCACGCGAAATCTGGTGAGAAACAATGGATTTATGAATAAATACAGATAAGCCCCCATAGTCATCAGCAAACCTGAATGCATGAAAGGCATTGTACACTGGAATGCAGGGAGTAGTATCTCTGGAACCAGGTTTTTGTAATTACACAAATGCTGATGTCCTCAATGATACGGAAGACCTCAAGTTCAGAGATTTTGCTGTGTCGGTTTCCTGCATTCGGCATCACTACCTTGATAGTATTAATTGCACCAGAAGCAACATTTTTAGCTAGCATGTGAAAATCAAGGAGCAAAAGATGCAGGCCATCCCTGGCAAACTAGGTTGGTCTATTCATTATTTCATTCCATGCAGCCACATACTGGATCTCCCTAGAATGTCATCAATTTACTAGGTAATTTATGAAGTCAATTATTTTATCCTTGAATTTAGGCATAATTCTTGGTGATGGGATAATGCTGCTTAATGCCAGGGACTTACCCTCTTCAAAGACATGACATGAATGCTTGACAAAGTTTCAAAGCATCTCCAACAGGGTGAAACACCCAAGATCATTCACCCCAACCTTGGCAACTACAGGGTTGTAACTCTGTCTGGGTTAGTGCATGCACCTAACAGCCCTAGTGACACCCCTAATCCTTGCACCAGATAGGCAACTAACTGTCCCCCTATCCTTAGCCACCTGGTAAGTGTTGTGTCTTTTACAATACATCACCAATGACTAAGACATTTCTGGGAAGTGCTGCAGGCTTATGGGACCTTAAGGGTACAGGCTTGCAGCACAGGTACTACCAGTAAGAGCAGGTGCTGATGTGGATGTAGGTATGGTATTACTATTTGTGCGAGGTGGCTAAAGGTAAGCTAGAAATGTGTTTAGATGGCCATAGGTGGATTATGCAAGGACTTCTTTACTAACTAAGCATATGTGTAAGTAATTGTTTGGTGATTATAAGTAACAAGTAGCTGCTGAGCTGTGAAATTAATTAACAAATGAAAGATACATAATTATAATGACAGGTTTGTAACAAAAGGACTGAGGCCGGCAGGTGCTAGATTCACTTGGCAAATAAAACATTCCCAAGTTTCAAATACACTTCCCCTTTACCATTTTGCAACATGGTGCATAGCCTCATTGAAACCAAGCTAAGTCATACAAAATACTAGTCAAATAAAACTAAGACTAGAACCAATTCATTATAGGCTGGAGAAGATGAGTGGGGATGTTACAGAGGGTGGACATGCTTTTCTAGATCTAGCATTATGCTAAGTTTACAGCTTTTGTAACTTGTTAGTGTAATTCTTTCCTCTTTAATAGCAGGCCAGAGTCCCAAGCTAAGACTCCTGGTGGTCTCCCTTATTATAATGTACTGTCTGAGAATGAAAGCACCAGCGAAAAAACCTGCTTATAACATCTAGTCTGTAGTACTTTACAAAGGTTTTGAAACAAAAAACAGGTAGTGTCTCCCTATACTGGAGAGAGGGAGGCAGTCTAGGCTTTTTGCAATAAATAGCACAACAGCCAAGCCAGCACCATGCTGAGTGAGTACTGAGCTGCTTATTCGGGAAGCTGCACATTAACAGAAGTGTGCACACACCTCCCACAGGCAGTGACTGCATAGCTGGCAAGGCTTCAACGGGGAGTTATGGCACACTCCCCAGCAGCAGACAATGCACTACAATCTTTGATCTCCTCATCAGCCATGAAAGAGGGTCAGACTGAGCACAGGGAAGCTAAGACAGGTTCAACAGACAAGATGAATGAAGCCAGGAACTGCTGGCAGCTGTTGGTCATTTGCAGGGGGAGAAAACAGGCAGCTGCTGCACAAATATCACTAAAAGCTGGTTTCTGAAGAAAGCTGCAGATGCAGCAATTGCTCTGATATGATACAATGAGCTTCTGGAACAGAAGATGTTTACTGCACTTAGTATTAAAAAAACTGATACAGGTTGAAAGCTGTCTGGCTAAGTGACAATGTGACAGAAACATTTTGATTCCTTTTATCGTGGGAGAAGGCAACAAAACATGGGTTGCCTCAGCAGCTCAATTTAGTCTTCTCAACACAGAGTTTCAGTTGATGGTGCACACTCATGCAATGGAGAAGATACTTTTCAGGACCAGAGTACAGCAGGAAAAACAGGTACTGATTACGTTTAGAATTAATTAGTACTTTTTCTGTACATTTTGTTTGTGCCCTGCTGTCTGATGACCATCAGTATACTGCAATCCACTGGCTCATTTCTTCCTCACAAGGCGAGATCTGCTTCCAGATCATTCATTCCCTTTGAAATTAATATGCAGGACCTTCGGTTTGAGAGGAAAGGAAGGGAATGCATAAAGAAACATCCCTTTCCAAGAAAAAGAGACGGCGTCCTCCTTCCAAGCCAGATGACATGGGATTCTGGTGCAAAAGAGAGGAAGATGTTTGTTCAGAGGGGAGACAAAAAAAGATCTGAGAAGTACTCCACTGGTGGACAATGTCCAGAAACACATCTCTGTGAAGCATCCATTCGTGAGTGTGTGCTATGGACCTGCTCAGAGAGTCTGACACAAGGCTGTGTTTTGAAGGAATATAAGTAGCCTGTTGAGTCGCCTGATACTGGACAGCCAAATCCCAAACCTGAAGAGCTAGTCTGCACAAGAGATAAGACCATGTCCCTCCTTGATTGTTGATGTACCACATCACTGTTTTATTGTCTGTAAAGATTTTGAGAAACCCTGGAAAGAAAAGAGTATGGAAGGCCTGAAAAGCAAGGAGGAGAGCTCTCATCTCTTTGATATTGATATGGTCCATCCTCTGACAAAGGGAGCAAACACCCTGAACATTTAGATGGCCAAAAGAAGCCCCCCACCTCATGTTTGAGGCATTTAAACAGAGTTCCTGAGAGGGGATTGGGGGCTGAAAAGGAAGCCCTGGGCATACCTCTCAACTGTACTCTACTTTTTTTTTTTCTAAGGGACATCAGCCCTAAAGATCTAAGGAGTTTAGGACCCTTGTCGATGTTCAGTCAAAGTGGTAGAAATCTCCTCCCCACCAAAAATCAACAGAACACCCCTCAGCCCTCTGATATGATCAGTTGTGGTTCCCCGTCAACATCCATAATGGATGTCTGCAGAGCCTCTGAGGACATGTGAGAAACCGAATCCATACCTGCCTCTGAAACTGTTGCGACAGAGAAATCTGACGGAATGACCAGACGATCCTCGAGAGACGTCCGGGGGAGGTGGTACAGCAGCCAAATCCGATTTAACTTTTTTGATCTTCTTCTTGGCGGATGGCTGACCCTCAGGCCGAGATGATTCAGCCATTGCACCTTGTGTCAACAACTTAAGACATTGGTTCTCAAGGTTGATTAATAAAGAGGAGAGACAACTATGAGGAGTTTTAAGGAAAAATGCTTGACAAATTGGGAAAAATATATGGTCACGAAAAGCACCATACCTCTCAACTGTACAGATTTTGCAGAATGTCCAGATTTTTCCCTCATATTTTTGGTCCATTTTTTTCATAAAAATTTTGGTTTTCTGGAAAATCATAGCCAATTAATTAAAAACTGAAGTCAGAAAATAATGACAGATGTTTGAATTACAGACCTCATACCCTTCAGAAAATCCATGCTAATGCAAAATCTGTTATTCTATTAACGTTCTAAGTTTGTAGGAGTAATATTTAATAATTGTCCCAATTTTTGGGTCATTGACCCCAATAATTTATGCCTTTGTCCAGATTTCTTGCTCTAAGAGTTTGAGAGGTATGAAAAGTATCCAAGCAAAATGAACACTGCTCATAATGGTTCTTATGGGGAATCTGTCTCCCACACTATCAAGTTCCCTTTCTGGATGACATGTAACCTCACAACAAAAGTAAGTACATCAAAGATGAGAAGAAAAAACCTCAATGGTACACTTATCTGAAACGGTTTGAAAACCAGCAGATGGAGCATTAAGGCTGACTATCAAATATGGTATTCGGACTGGCAGCAAAGACGTTCTGAGGTAGGTACATCCGTACATCACCTTTATGCCTTACACCATGAATGGGGAGCATAAGGGTGAAGTACGATGTACTAGTAATCCTAAGGCTTTGTTATACTAGCTCAAACACGAACACCCACAGATTCCTCAACTTCGGCAATGGCAATGCATTGAATCAGCTGGTCGACACCTCCACAAGAAGTGAACACATCCAGGACCTGGTACTAACCAACATGAGCAGCCATTGTACCGCCCCCTACAGTGTCATCCTCCTTGATAAGATCCGACCATAAAGCAATCACTTTCAAAGTCACCATCTCCCCTGACCCCCCCCCCCTCCTTCCCAGAGTTGAACAAACACGCTTTTCCAATGCTGACTACAACCTGCTGAGAGTAGGTTTAAGCAGCTTCGCAGCCAACATCCCTTCAGCTGGAACAAGCACTAATGTCCAAGCCTACACCAAAAAAATTACATGAGCACCTCAATAGCTGCATGGACTCAGCAATACCTGACAGGGCCAAATCATCTTCCTCAAGGAAGAGTAACCCTGTCTGGTGGACAGCAGCAATAAACAGACTATAATACAAGGAAAAAATTGCTGTCCAGGACCAAGAAGGAGCAGGTGCCATGTTGGAAGCAATCTCTCCTTTATCTGAGCAAGTAAATAAGGTCACTGGTGAAATCCTCTAAGACTGACTTCGAGTCCAAATTGGTCACATCCACTAAGGACAATCACAAGGCCTTCTTCGCATATGTCTGCAATCTCAAAGGTAACTCCCAAATCAGCTCTGAACTGGTGGTCAAGAATACTGCATATACAAATGCTGTAGATATAGACAACCTGCTGGCAGACAAGTTCAGTGAAAACTTCACCCCCTTGTCTCCCCATCAGTAAACTAGGACATCCCCAGCACCTGCCCCCCCCTCCCCTCATCACCAGGGAGGAGGTCATTAATGCCCTCTCAAAGGCAAGAAATACAGCCTCCATGGGACCAAACAACATCCCTGCCTGTGTCCTACATGAACTCAGGTAAGGGCTCTCAGCACCACTAGGCACCCTATTCAACCAAAGCATGTGCACGGGCTTCATCCCAGCAGAATGGAGGACAGCCACTGTCATCCATCTACACAAAGGTAGAGCGTCCACCGACCCAGCCAATTATAGGGCCATCAGCCTAACTGGCCTGATCTGCAAGGCCATGCAACGCATTATCATGGACATTATAAACAAGGACACTGGCAACCTCCAAATGCTTGATCCCACACAGTTTGGTTTTGTCAAAGGGAGATCATGCCTGTTAAACGTGGTCGCCTTCTTTGAAAGAGTCATCAAAGCCATGGATGAGGGAAGACAGTGCACGCCACCTACCTTGACCTAGCCAAAGCCTTCAACACTATTCCCCACTTAGGCATAATAGATAAACTCTCCCAGCTATGCATCAACCCATACTTTACCAGATGGGTGGTTAACTGGCTCAATGATAGAACCCACTCAGTCAAAATAGGGGAAGCCACCTCCAGTAGTAGACCCGTAACTAGCTGCATACCCCAGGGATCGGTCTTGAGGCCTCTACTGTTTGGGATATACTTTGTTGAGGTGCAAGCCAAAACCAGTGGTCTGAGGCTGACCAAGTTTGCAAATGACTACAAGCTGGGCACTGTTATAAATTCTCCTACTGATGTGAACATCCTCCAAGTCAGCTTTACCCAAACTAATGACTGGTGCCAGAAGCATTGTCTCTCACTGAATGACAAGAAATGCATCACTATCCCTTTGGGGAAAATGGCATCCCCACTAATTATCACATTAACAGCAATGTACTAAGCATGCAATCAGTCGTGAGGGACTTGGGCACACAGGTTGATAGCAACCTATCTTTTGACCACCACATTGCCTCCATTGTACGGAAGGTTTTCTACATGGCCCACCTCATAAGTAAAGGTATTTCATCCAGGAACAAGGAGGTCATAACATCCCTGTACTCCTCCCTTATAAGACCCATTATCGAGTACAATGCCCCCTTCGCCATGTACCTTGCAAAGCACATGCAGCAGTTGGAGAGACCACAGAAATTCCTGACCAGGAAAATACAGAGTCTCAAACATCTATCCTATACAGATAGGCTAAAAGCCCTGTCCCTCTACTCAGTCTCATACAGACTGCTCAGAGGTGACCTGTGTCTGGCATACAAGGCCGTCTCAGACTCAGCCTTGATGGAGTTGCTGCATATCCATAAGTCAAACTCCACTTGCGCAACCCGCACACAAGGCCTCAACTTTTTCTATTACATTAATAGAACTTTTTGGCAGGATAGATGTGTCCCAATGACTCCACCATCTGTGGAATAGACTCCCTCTACATGTCAAGCAGAGTACCTTACTAGCCCTCTTTAAGAGGAACCTGGATGACTGGATGAGAAACAGAAAATATACCCCTGGGATCCCACCTGTGTCCCTGCTGGACAGGGAAAACAGGTGCTGACTTTGTGGGAACATGGGTGACATTCTTGGCTAGGCTTATAAGGGCCTTCGGGCCAATAGCCTAGTATCATCCTATGAACCTACAGGATGGATATCGGGCTACCCTTGGCAGGGGATCCCTAGAGCAAGGAATACTGTGACAGTGATACGGAAAGACATCTGGGAAGGTGCATCCAGCCCTGTAGACCCATCCATCAATTTTTCTAAACCAATTAAGCTAGTGATAGCTGAGATTGCAGCAAATTGTGCAAGGCAGACCAAACTTCCTTATTCTCAGCAACACTTCCTAGCTCCTGATGAGTATGAGGGTGAGGCATACAGAGAAGGAAAATGTGTAGTGTGTACATTTCATTTCTAATATGCTTAAGATGGATTCCTGAGGGAACTTTAGCATGTGTGTGATGATTTATTTCATGTCTGATATTAGTAATTGCAGATGGTAGAAATGTAAAAAAGTTTTATTCTGTGTAGAAAGTCTAATTATGGAATTCAGAACTCATTCCTACTACAGAAAGTCATAAACAAGAAGTCAAGAGATATTAGTCAGCAAAATTAATGCTGTAGCTTTCATTTTTATTTGATCAGTAGTTTGTTCTGTGATTGTTACAATAATGTTGCGTTTAAAAAAAAAGAAATTATAAAAATTCCATGAATCTGTTGTTCAAGGAGACAGGACCTTGATTTCCTAGTCTCCCAAGTACGTGTTTCTTTTTGCAATATAGGAGATTATGAATTTCTGCTGAACTGTGCAGTGTGAAAGTTATTGGGTAGCTTACCATGGTGAATGCCTATGTGTTTTCAGGCCAACTGAGAGATGTAGCCTCTCTAGCATGGCCTAGGATTTCCTGGGTTCTGTTTCCTGTAGTTTGTGCCTGATACACCTCCCATGGGAAGTGTGCAACAGCATCCTCACCATTTTCCTAAGCAGCAGTCACTCTAATCTAACACCATTCTAATTTGTTGAGCTACTCACTTTGCACTGTAGAGTCAGCCCAGCAAATCATTTAAGGAACGTTATTTCTACCTCTTGCATTTGTGATCTCATCCTTTCAATCACTACCCAAATTTCATGACCACAGGTAAGGATGGAAAGAGTGTGTCTGGTAAGTTGAGAGCTTCATCCAAGGACTCATCTTTTACTCTACCACCATTGTCTAGGAGAATACTTGCAGTACTTTCACACCTGTACCCATCCACTGGGTAATCTTCCAATCTCTTTGCTTCTCACTCATCAACAAGGATTGCAGTACTTATTCTCTTCAAATCAGTGTAGTTGTTCTCCCTCCACTGTAGAGTTGAATACACTCTTTTTTCCAGATAGAAGTGCTGATTCTGATACAAACCTCCTCCCAATCTATAGTGAACCACTCTAGTGCATGGAACAGATCACAGTCACTTGAGGCTAAGATGCCATTATCAATTTGCAAGCAAGACAGACAGATGCAACACTTATGTCCACAGACAGGATAATCCTCAATTCTCAGATCCACCTTGATATCCTGTCCATGTAAATCTTAAACAGGAGGGAGGACAAGGCACACCGTTGGTGGAGCCCCATGACCACCGTGAATGTATTTAACGTATCGAGAATGTGGGCATAACTTTAGCTCTACAGATACAGGAAGAAAAGAGCAGCAGCCACAGAATGCCATACTACTGTAGCATCTCCCACATACCATTTCAAGTTACTCGGTCACATGCCTTCTCCAGGTCCACAAAAATTCATATGAGCAAGTATGGTAGATACCCACAATTTCTTCATATCCATGCACGGTGCCGCTGGCAGAATGTGAAATGCACTGCTCCTACTGAACTGTTCAGCTTACTTTCCACTTTTCTTAAAAATGAGGACCATCACCCAAGCTTGCCACTTCAGATCTATTGTCCCTGTAGCATTGAAAGGGCTTGTTAGCTACATCACCCAAACAACTTCCATCACCTTCAGCATTTCCTGGTGGATTTCATTTACTCTAACAGCCTTGCTTCTATGCAGCTGTTTAATCACTGTAATGACCTTGTCTACAGAAACAGATCCAGTTACACCAGCTACCTCTGGAACTGCCTCCTCAGAGGAGGGCATATGCATTGGATTCAGGACTTTTTCTTTCACCTTCCAACGATGTCCCCAGTTAAGGTCAGCAGTTCTGCTCCTCTGCTGAAAACTGCCTTGGCAATATCTTATTCACTCCTTCTGAGTCACTATATGGTTTGCCAGAACTTTTCTGAGCCCATCAGAAAGTTAGTCTCTATAGCCTCATGACACTCCTTCCCTATCCCGGGCCTTTGCTTTAAGCAATTGTTAGGATCCAAAAGTACGGGGATATCAGATTTGAACCCATGACCAGTAGACTTGTAATATTTGCTGCACCCTGGGTTGTGGTATCTATCACAGGGTAGCAATGGAACTGCAGACTCTGAGACCCAGCACCATGGTGCAGCGATGGGTAGAACCCTCTTTAGAAGAACTGACAGTTTGGTTTATAGCTAATGCATTCTATGTAATGGTAGATGTGCTCTGCAGGTGAGTGAGTCCAAAATGGAGCTGATCAATTTGATAATCTGGGAAGGATTGAGCTTTGACTTCACAAAGGTGACTGTGATTCCTAGTGTGTGGAATAACAATATCAGAGGCTTTTTTGCAGCAACTAAAGCCTGAACTTGGTCTACAGTTAAGAACAAGTCATCTATGTATTGTACGACTCTGGATCCCTGGAGCTGCCATGACAAATACGCAATTAGTGATTACACTGTGGACTGAGGTGAACCCAAGTGGAAGAGTCTGGAACTAGCAATGACTGAAACTCGTACTGTGTGGGTTCTACCTTTCAGCCAGTTTGCTACCCATCTTACCACATATGGGTCATTGTTTAAAGCATTTAGCTTTTGCTTATTCAAGTATGGAGAATGGTATTGAAGGCATTGGCCAGACCAAGATAGCCCATGTGCACTGCATGGCTACTATTTACATCCTCTGTAACCCAATTGGTAGAACTTTACCAATTAAATAGGCAGAATCGACCCTTCACAAAACCAAAGTTTTGGGCGTCAAGTCTAAAAAGATTCTTAATATTGTAGTTTATGAGGTTCGTTATAATACACTCCATGGCTTTGCAGATGAGAATTGTAAGGCTGATAGGTTTGCAATTACTAAGGTCAGTTGTAAGGCCACCATTATGGAAGAGACAAAACCTGTAGCTAATCTTAGGTAAAACAGTTTGAGGAATGTGTCTATGAGGGAATTTTTAACACTACTAATTAAGCAACCTAAGCAACCAAGCATACTGTCAGGTTCCATGGAGGAAGTATTTTTGGCAATGGTTATCACTTTTGATAAGTGATCTTTTGAGATAACTAAGGTAGCACGGGATTCATATATTTTGGGTTTTTCAGCAGAACTCTTGGGGTGAAGTTGGTACTAAATTTGTTTGCATGGAAATTGGCAATGTCTACTTGATCAGAATAGTAGGCACCCTTATGAATAAGTTCAGAGCCATGCATATTATTGTATTTTTAGCTTTCTATCATTGCCAAATAAAGATTTATAACTATTTTTGGCTACAGAAGCCAGGTTAAGTTCACAGCCTCCTTCAGTGGACTTGCTAGAGTTCTTTCTTTTTTTTTCGTAATGCATTTGTTATTATCCTTGAGAAAATGAGGGTTTGAATCTAATAAGCAATTTAAGGAGTTTCTTTCTTTTGTTGATACCTGGCTCTATTAGTGATTGCTAGATCAATGCATTTTTTTCTAAATGGGTGTAGAATTCATTAGAGTATCTTGCCACTGTATTAAGGTAAGAGGCCACAGTCATAAGTGAATTTTGATATTTTGCCACAGAGTATGTTGATGGTGTGTTTGTTGCAGGAGCTTTTGGGAGTCTAAAAGAGTAGATTCACAAGTTTATTGTCAAACGTCAGTGGTGAAGGAGAACAAAAGGAATATCGGAAGAGACACCCACATTTAATAGTAATCAAGTCAAGAACACTGTATCTTATAGTAGGTTTATTTTCCAGTTGCTCAAGAGAGTTTCTGTTTCTTAAATCTAAGAATTTTTGGGAATATCCTACATTGGAAGTCTAGGTGTCATTATCTTACTGAAGGGTAGTTTAGTCACCCAAAATAAGGGAGTTTTTGCTTATAGGGAGATAATTTAGAACACTTGAGAAATGTTGCCTGGTCATCAGTTCTGCAACAAGCTATTCGATGATAATTAGTCTTATACAGTATGATCTGTAGATCAATTAGTTCAGTTTGTGAGTCCCTAGGGATTTGCCTGGAGGTAATAATATTTCCAGATTCTGACTTTTATTTACTGATTATACACGGAGATAAGTATGATTAATTTTCTTTGCCTCATAAGCGCTGCCAGTTTGTGATGCACTACATGTGCACTTGTACTACTAAAAAGGGTTTACTGTGGTTCACAGATGACTTTTACATTTTTAACTGAGCTATTATTTTTATTATTATATATGATATTCTTGCTGTTTGCCATTGTAATATCATGATGAAAGCTAGTGACAGTTTTATTAACAACTTAATATTAAGTCTGGACTTGATTTTATTTACAGAAATATTTTGATGATATTGTTTGTCACTGGTGAGGGCGGCTGCGGTGGTGCAGTGGCTAGCGTTGCCGCCTCACAGCAAGAGGCTCTCCGGTTCGATCCTCGGCAGGGGTGCCTTCTGTGCTGAGTCTACATGTCCTCCCTGTGGTCGTGTGGGTTTCCTCCAGGTGCTCCGGTTTCCTCCCACATTCCAAAGACATGCTGTAGGTGGATTGGACACACTAAATTGGCCCTAGGCATGAGTGTGTGCGTGTGTGTGCCTTCTGTGGAAGGTTGGGCACCGGACTAGCAACTCGACACTGTAAAACTCCACTGCCAATCATGAGCGGACAGGTGATCCGCTGTGGAGACCCCTAACTGGGAAAAAGCCGAAAGAAGAAGAAGTTTGTCACTGGTGACTGAATCACACAAATGAGACTATTTATTGGTAACATCACTACGCAGGATCTAAACATATGCTATGGAAGTATTTATGAGAAACAGAATCTTATTAATGTGTCTTAAGCATTTAAATGTTCCAGACAACACTAAAAGAACATTTATGTATATACATATACAAAAATAGATGTTTTGCATATCGTTTGTAAAGTCATGACTTGTGTATTATGTTTCTCTTCTAAGATAACTATCTAACTTTGCAACAGAGAGACCCAAGAGAGACTTTTCCAGATTTAAGTTTTTTTTTTCTCTGTTTTTTTGCTCCGACTGCCTTTTCCCACCTAAAAAGCTAATTTCTAACTGATCTGTGCTTTAAAAAGTTTAAATTGCATTTGCCTTCTGCTTTTTATAGTTTTTGCACTTGTTTTATATCAATTTAAGTTGTTTTTGTATTGTATAACTGTTACAGGCTACACACTAAAGTGTGCTAGCCTGTTTATAGCATTTACAGTGTTTTCTGCTGTTTCCCGCCTTTGCTGAACTAGATTAGTCCAGATTTCAGGTTTTGCTGAATTCCGGACTGTGGTATAGTTTCCTGTGTTGCCCATATCCTTACTTGGATAGGAGGAAGCTTCTCTGCTCACCAGTGAGAATGGGGAGCTTTGAACAGCCTATCTGTCCCTGGAGGAGTGGTCTCAGCCCAGAAACTAGCAGCTTATTTGCCGTTTTGGGTCAATTCGTATCTCTTTCAGTTTCCCTGCTTTAAAACCCGCATTTGTGTGGTTTTGCGCAGCATCAGGCAGCGCCGCTTAAACAGGTTTAAACTATTCCCGGCTCCACAAAGTCTGATCTTCACTTTTTCCCTTAGAACTGTTCTAAATCTCAAAGTAAGCACTCTATTTTCATTCTAAATCCCTGCACTTGCTCGTATAAGTAATCTTATAAGTAAGCACTAATAAACTAAAGCACTACACCCTCTTATACTCCCTTTAAGTACTTAGCTCCCTGTTGGTCTTTTTTGATCAGTCAAAAAGTAGTTCCTTATACTATTTCTGGCATGTCAAAAAGTCAGTTTCGGGTTTACTCTCCAGTCCAGCTGGTGAATCTGGGAATCTTGAGGCAATGTTACAACTGCCTTATGTACACAGACCACCCTGTCCTCCTCCCAACAAGCTCAAATATATCTGAGAGATGCAACTATATAGCCAAACTGGAGGCTGAGCTCTCTCAACCCAGTACTGGTGCAGTCAGGAGGAGAAGGTAACCACACACACCACAAATCCAGTCTCACACAGACCTATCTCAACAGCAAACCAAACACAAACACACAAAAAGAGGCTCTAAATAAAAATCTGCCCAAACAGCAGGGACCTCCAAAGCAGACATCTAAGCAACCGCTACCCCACAACAATACCCACGTATCACATAGTTCGCAAAGTCAGTGTGCCACACAGTCACAACCCTTAAGGCTAAACAACACACTTAATACACTTGTAATAGGTGACTCTGTTGTCAGACACACTGACGTCCCACTCACCAGGCTGAATAAGGAGAAGGTCACTGTAAGCTGTCTGCCGGGTGCCAGGATCCGCCACATTACACAAGCACTCAGGTCACTCCAAAGCAAGTACAAATATGACTCCATCATTGTCCATGCTGGTGTGAATGACCTGAGACGTACCTCCCTGGACTACATGAACAGAGACATAAAGGAGCTCTCTGATCATGTAGCCCAGGCCAGTATGTCCCTGACCTTGAGTAGCATCTTACCCTCACCAAGAATGATGCCACAGTATAAAGACAAAATGATCAATTTTAACAATTGGCTAAAGTATTGGTGTCATTCAAAGGGGATCCAGTGTCTGTCAGCCTGGGATGACATGCTCGACAAGCCACGTTGCTTTGCTAGGGACAGCTTGCACCTGCCACCCCTGGGCTTTCAAATACTGGCTAAGGCTCTTGCCACCCCCATAGTGCCTTTTTTAGGCAAGGCTCAAAAGACAAACCCACCTCCATAGACAACACAAGGAAAAAGAAACTAAGGGTAATGCTGCTCAACGCCAGAAGTCTAAACCTCAAGATGTACGCACTCGAGGCTCTCCTCAGTATGGAGAATATCGATATCTGTGCAGTAACAGAAACCTGGTTCAAGGCTCCCGAGAGCACCCCAGCACTACCAGGTTATATGTCATACCATGCTTTTCGGCCCCAAAACTCAGACCAAACCACAAAAGGAGGGAGGAGTATCCATATTCATCAAAGATACCCACACCTCCAGGTTAGTGGCACTGCATGAAGCATCGGAGACCATCCATGTGCACCTAACCGTGGGCAAAACTGCCTTTCAGTTTGTAGCCTTCTACAGACCACCCTCCCAAACTCAGGAACCCCACTCAGCTTTCCTGAGAACACTGGAGAATACGAAGGTCTCTCCAACCACCATTATACTGGGTGACTTCAACTACCCAAACATAGACTGGGAGCACAACTCAAGCCCCAACACCCTCGCCCAACGGTTCCTAGAATTTATAAACTCAAATGCTATGGAACAACTGGTCACCACTCCCACAAGAGGGGAAAACATATTGGACCTGATCATCACCAACATGGGGACTCTATGTTCCATACCAGAGGTATACCCCTCATTGGTAAGATCTGACCATAAATTAATCTCACTGGACATCCATATCCCGTCCCCACCCCCGGCCAAGGAAACCACGGTGAAGAACTTCTCAAAAGCAAACTTCACACTTCTCAAAACCAAGGTGGAATCCTTCAAAGCCCCCGGGCCAGTGGCAAATATGGCCCAAACCGCAGAATCCTTTACAAACGCATTCTATGGACACCTACAGGAATGCATGGATCGTGCTATCCCAAATAAAACCAAGATTCACTCCTCCAAAGGCAGGAGACCTGTCTGGTGGACCCCAACCATAAATAAGCTATACAACAGAAGGAGGAAGCTACTACATGATAGAGCAAAATCCCAAAAAGGGAAGGCATCTCTGATCAGTACTAGCAAGAAACTACGATCCCTCATAAAATCATCTAAGGCCAGCTTTGAAAGAAAAATTGCACAAGACGTTAAAGATTATCACAAGGCCTTCTTCAGTTATGTCAGGAAACTGGGTGGCAACTCCCAGATATGCTCTGAGTTAGTGTAAAATGACAAAAAATACACTGAACCCAGAGACATTGCCAACATCCTTGGCAGACAGGTTCAGTGCAAACTTCTCCCCCCCTTCCCCCCCAAAAGAGCAAATGTCTATCCCCAACAGAGTGTAGCCTCCCTGACATCACAGATGCACAGGTGAGAGCTACCCTCTCCAAAGCAAAAAACACAGCATCAATGAGACCGGACGGTGTCCCGGGCTGCGTTTTACATGAACTCCAAGAAGAACTAAACCCTCACATAATGTCACTGTTCAATCTCAGCCTTACTACAGGATATGTACCCAAGGAATGGCGTACAGCAACAGTGGTCCCACTTCACAAAGGTGGTGCCACAACGGACCCCGGAAACTATTGCCCTATAAGCCTGACTAGCCTGGTCTGCAAAGCTATGGAGCGTATCATCATGGAACTCATAAATAAAGACATTGGGAACCTCCAAACACTGGATCCTACCCAATTCGGCTTTGTTAAGGGCAGATCTTGCCTCTTGAACCTGGTCGACTTCTTTGAAACAGTCACCAAGGCCATAGATGAAGGGAAGGTAGTCCACACAGACTACCTGGACCTCGCAAAAGCCTTTGACACAATACCCCACTCGGGCATCATAAATAAGCTCACCAGCTTAAATATCAACCCCTATGTCACAAGATGGGTTGCAAACTGGCTCAGGGATAGAACCCACATGGTCAGAATTGCAGGTGCCATGTCAGACTCTAAACCAGTTACAAGTGGCATCCCACAAGGCTCAGTCCTGGGACCTCTCTTGTTTGGTATATATTTCTCTGAGGTACAGGCTAACACGAGAGGACAATGGCTGACCAAGTTTGCAGATGACTGCAAACTGGGTGCCATAATCGACTTGCCGACTGACACAAGCATCCTCCAAAAGGGTCTCACAGAGACGGATAACTGGTGCCAGAGTCATGGCCTAAAGCTAAATGCCAAAAAGTGCATAGTCATCCCCTTTGGGAAAAACAAAGTGCCCACAGATTACCACATAGGTGGTAATCCATTAAGTACGGAAGAAGTAATTAGGGATTTGGGGACCCAAGTAGATAGCAATCTCTCCTTGGACAATCACGTTGCCAAAGTGGTTAGAAAGACCTTCTATATAGCCCACCTTATCACGAAAGGGTTCACATCTACATCAAGAGAGGTCATTGTGCCCCTCTACTCATCACTCATCAGGCTCATAATTGAATACAATGCCCCATTTGGGATGTACCTTACCTGACACCTGCAGCAACTGGAAAGACCCCAAAAGTACCTCACCACGAGGATCAAGGGACTCAAACAGATGCCCTACCCAGTTAGGCTAAAGAAACTCCAGCTCTACTCAGTTGCTTACCACCTACTCAGAGGCGATCTGTGCCTGACGTATAAAGCCATGTCCAACCCAGAATTAATGGACATGCTCCACCTCAGGAAATCCAAATCCCTTAGAGCTACACGCTCCAGGGACTTAAACCTCAGCACAGAAATAAATAGGACATTCTGGAGGGACAGATTCATATCCCAGAGGCTCCCCTCACTCTGGAACAAAATCCCAATCCATGTTAGGCAGAGCCCCTCAATGACCCTCTTCAAGAGAGATCTTGACGAGTGGATTGGAGATCGTAGGTTTACCCCTGTGATCTCTTCTCTGTCCCTACTAGACAGAGGCACAGTAAACTAACCTTAAAAGGGCTATCTTCTGTGACCTAGTATACAGAGGCACAGTCAACTAATCTAAAAGGGTGGCGAAAGCCAAACACATTCTGGCTAGGCTTATAAATGCCCTAGGGCAGATAGCCTAGTATCAACCTATGAACTATTATGTTGTTTGCCCACCCTCAGAATGACAAAAAAAAATGATATATATTAAAATTTAGCAATGGATTTAGGTGTAAACTTACTTACTGTTATTTATGTAAGGCAGCAGATACATTTTCATTTTAAGATAAATTTACTTTTACAATTTCTGCATCATAAATTAAAGATTGATGCAATGACTCTTTCGGTTATATATCTGTTTTTTATGAATGAAATTGTATGATTAGGTCAGATCACCCAAGTGTAATAAAGCTCATCTTAGATCATTACTTGCAAAATATTGCATTTATACAGCTGCTTACCATAATTTGTTTTTATAGCGCCTAGATTTTTAACTGTCTGTAGATACTCATGGCTTCTGTATTTTGACATTCTCTGATTTTTTTTCTCTGAAATTTGTTTTGCTGTAGTTTTCGTTCATGAAAATATGGTTTATGTGGACCAATGAAATTTTGTGAATAAATAAAGCAAAATGAACAGACAAACTCAGGTTCTTAAGTACTAAGTCCAATTACATTTAAATGACATACAACTGATGAAATAATGCTAAAACATTGAAAAACATAACATTCCAATAGCATTTCTGAATTCTCACAAATGCAACATATTACATCAGAGTGTTTTATTCATTTTCTCAGGCAGCAACAAAATAAATCTATAAATGGAAACAAAAAATATCAAGATGTGGATGTTATAACTACTTGTTTAAATACGTGACAGGGCACCGGTTTGCTGCTTTCACAACACGAAAATGACCATGGTCAAATCAGCAGTGCAGTGAAATTATGAAAAAAAACACGTTTTCTTCAATATAAAATAATGCTTCTTTTAGTTCAGGTACATACAGCAGCAGTACCCTAATCTATAAATATGGTTATCTGCAATTAATTAAAGAACAAGTTGTCCCATTTTGTATCAGAATTGTTAATGGCTAAGAAATAGTTAAGGTTTCAAAGTAACTGCTTCTACAAGACTTTTTTTCTTTCCATCTGTATTATGATTAATTATTTCCTTTATTCCAATGTATTCTTCAATATTAAACAAATGTGATTATTACATTCCAGTATACTGTTGCATCCTGTTTCATTCAAAGTTCTTAAATTCTCAGCAGCAAGGCAAGGTACGTTCATGCTTCCATTCTGATGGAATTGTACACAGTCATGTCATGGCATGCTCCTGCATCTATCTTACAATGGCAGGTGGGAGTCACTGCTAATCGCATCAGGCAATGGTAAGACAATACACAACTGCCTTGATGGGGCCATTGAATAGTTTAAGGTCACTGCTAGGCTATGGGATAAAAATCATCTTACCAGCCTTAGAGTCATGGGTAAGAACACTGATTTATTGTTTTAAAAAAAAATGAAATTCCATTTTCATGAGATAACATTTGAAAATTATACTTCTGTTTAAGTGTAATTTACAGTCATTGCTGGGACTTCATTATATTTTTGTATGGCTATCCATCTATCTATACATGTACAGACACACAAACACATATACTGTATGGCTATGTCGTGAAAGGTAGAAAACTCAAAAGAGTGAATCACAAATGGTACAAAACAAAACAAAAAAAAAAAAAAAAAGAGAGATACAGAATCACAAAACATTGAAAGTCTCACAAGTGAATCACTAAACATTGAATACTTCTCTCCCACTAAAGAAAAAGCCTACATCAGTCAATCCCAGATACAAAATTGGGATCAAGTGTCATCTTGGCAGTGATGTAATATGTAGGATTAAGGGCAGGGGGTAGGGTTACCGTTAGGGTTAGCACACATGAGTAAGGTGGGCAGGAAGGCTTCAAGACAAAAGGGCACAGAACACAGACAGCACAAAACGTGCTCAACACTGAATCTATCCCCTTACCTAACCCATGGACACTTGCAAATTCACACAACTGCTATAATGCAGTCTTGCACACCTTTGCAATCAACAGTTTTTCATTCAAACATTAATTTTCCTGCACACTTCTGCTTACCTACACTACATAAAACAAAATTCAACCATATGCGATTCACTCAAATGAATATTCACTCATTTGTGCATTCCTTCTTTTTACACCCACAAAAAACTTTCCTCCCAAACGTGTATTCTACCTTTTGAGTTACTCCCATATATTGTGTGTGTGTGTATATATATATATATATATATATATATATATATAGATATATATATATGTATGTATTTATATATATATATATATATATACACATACACACACACACACACACACACACACACACACACACACACACATAAAATTAATGCAAAATCTAAGCACATGACACTAAGTGACAGTATCATAACCAATAAATATCAGCAGAAATACAGCTTGTGGTGAATGAGTGCCCTGGCCTGAAATGCCAAATACCATGAAAATCCCATGTTTTTCCACTACTCAGATAGTCCAAATTTTGGATTCATAGGTATTTTTCTTTGTAAAATGGAGAATCAGTATCCCTGCTCGTGGGTCACGAAGGAAGGTCTGCCATAATGCCAAAGGAAAAAAAATATTATCTTTACATTACTGGGCAAATGCCAGTATAAAAAGGTTGCTTTTGAGCAACTTGCATTTATAGATAAACTCTGACATGGTCTGATTAAATTTTTGGCAGTTATGTACTCAACACCCACAATCTTGACTAATGGCAAGGAATTTGTTAATGCATATGCAGCAAGAGCTATGTAACTGGCACTTTCTGTTATTAAGTACACTCAGCATTCAAAAGACAACTAGAAAACGTGAACCACATAAGCAACTATTTACTATAAAATCAAATAAATCCAGTACAACACATGCCTGAACTCAGATACATTTTAGAACAAAAAATATGGTCCATAGTCAGAAATTTTTCTCTCTCTTTCTCTGCACCACTGTACAAGCTTCTTCACTAAACTGTTGCTTTAAAGACAGTATTGCCAGAGGACTTGCTCAGCACTATAATCAAAAAGAAAATTAGTACTTAAAATGAAGTACGCATGTGCTAGGACCGTCAAAGCAAATTAAAGTTTAAGCAGCAATTTAGCTTTTGGAAACTGGCAACTGTTTGAAATATAGCAGGTAGAGCAGTCATGGTCAATAAACACAACTTCAAGTCAAAACTGTTTAAGTTTGGCTCACCTGTGCTTTAGTCATACTTCTGTCTGCAGTACTAGTGACTAGTTTTAAAATGAATAAAGACAGAAGAGTCAAAAATAAAAGTGTGGCCAATGACTGCTCCCAGTTATGAGGGCAGACAACATGATCAGCTCTGAACAGAGATCCACCCATGTGGTCCAGAACCCAGAGAACAGTAGTAATGCACAGCCACTCGATGTCCATACAACTTAAATATCATTTCAACAAAAGGATTAAACATGCTCAGGTCTGCTAATATATTAAAATGATCTTTTAAGGTTTACAGTATGCTACCATACAGAACTGGGACTCATAGTCCCGCACTGCCTGGTAAAATGTCAGTTTTGGTGAAAAGAGAAAGACTGACACTTTTGCAGGATTAGGTGGTGGACTTTAATGGGGAGATAATGAAAGCTCTGAGGACCATGCTGAAGTGAGAATCAATAAAAAAGAGGTTAGATTATCAGTGTATCTGACACTTTTGGACCTTAATAGTCTGCCTGCCTGCTTACCAATGATAAATTAGCTGTAAAACTATACACTGGGTGTCATTTACAAAACTTTCAGGGGTACAAGCAAGTGGCTATTCCAGAAGGTAGTGCCAGGCTGTGATGGTACCATGCACTGTACTCCAGCTGTCACGTATTAAGACATGCACAGATAGCACACAAACTCCTTGGGCCTAGGGCAAGCTCACTTTTCATACAGATACCTCAAAGAAAAATGCTACAATACTTCAAACCATATCTAATAAATCTGTTGGTTCTTAGCCAATTCACTGGCATACAGAACACCACTGCTTCTCCCTCGAAAAGGCCAAATAGCTGCCTGTGAAGCAAAGACCAGGCCTCTGTCTAGGCTCACTTGCATTTAAATGACTCCATCGTGACTCTCCATCCACTCTCATATCCAGACTACTTGCACATGCTCCCTGCTAACAACCTTCAAAGCCAATCCGGTGCTGTCCCAGTCATTCACACTTCAAAAACAGAACTTCTCATATCCATACTACTTGCACATGCTCCCTGCTAACAACCTCCAAAGCCAATCCAGTGCTGTCCCAGTCATTCACACTTCAAAAACAGAACTTCACTGCACAGATCACAGCTTCTCTGTTTTCTCTACCAAACTATGGCAGAGACTCCCCCCAAGCCTCAGTGACCTCATTAACAATTACAACTTCAGACCTTCTCTTCAAAAACTTGCTCTTCAATAAAGTTCATGCAAATGCAACGCCACAGATCACAACATGACTCATTAATTCTATTATGTCTCTCCACAGCTCACGATAACCTTACTAAACTTCTTTTCACCTCAGTGGACTCACCTCCTTATAATATAATCTCTTCTTCTTACTGCAGTCCACACACTAACTCCTCTCCTCCTTGAATTTAACATTTTGTAGATATGTTCATAGTCATCTACTAAATAGTTTTATAGCAATTCAGATGTATTTAACTGTTGAAAATCCTACTGCTGTAACCTCATCTCTTATTATACATGCTGTTTGCTGTTACTTGTACTTCAACCAAGGCTGTCTGCAACTGATCAGATCTGATCAGTGCTGTACCACAGTAAGCAGACGTAAATAAATAAACAAAAACTGCTTATTGTAGAACAGGGTACAGGGACAATTCCTTCCACCTTTATTTCTGTAACTTGGAAACTCAACACAAGTTGCTTAATCAAACAGGGAGTCACCTCTGTAAAGGAAGGCTTGTGTACAGTGTGCTTACCTGGTTAACAAATGAATAAAATAAAAATAAAGAAGAAATAAAACAAGAGCTACAGTGCCATGATTCTGAGGTACTAACCTTAGCCGAAATTTTCTACTGTTATTTATTTCTTCTTCAAAATTGCTATCATTGCATTATTTTTGTTATGTGTTCACATTCAAACACTTCAATTAAATATAAATATGTAAATTATATGACATTTTCCTACAGTCTATTGTCTGATGATACTAAACCATAAGCCACTCAGCAAGTTGTAGTATAGTATCTCTAATATGAAAGAAAAACTACTAAATAAGGCAGAAGAAAATTAAAGAAAAGCAATATCTTGGATTAAAAAAAATCACAGCCAACAATGAAGCTATAAATAAGTTATATATTGTATGAATATTAACTAAAATTCACGCATCTTAAAACCCCCACATATGTCTCCATTTTACAAATCGCAATGGCCCCGATTCCAAAAGACTGGCTCTCTAAATGACCACTTACCTTGAGAGCAGGTGCTTCAGAAATTAGAATCAGGTCCCTGCAGTAAGCATGTTTATGGGCAGGCCTTACACCAAAGTAAGTCACTTACCCCAAGAGCAGGTCTTTCAGAACCAGGGAAGATCTACACTGAGAGCAGCTCTTGTGGAACCTTGCCCAATGTCTCCTAGATGTGCATTCTATTTCTATCCAAATTATGCTTAAAATATGACAGAAAAAGACTGCAGGACAGATTTCATAAGAGTTGCTCTTGGTGTATGTCTTCTCTGATTCTGAAAAACTTGCTTTCGGTGTAAATGACTTACTTTGATATAAGGCCTACTATAAATAGGCTTACACAGGTGGCCAGATTCCAAAAGACCTGTTGTCAGTGAAAGTGTTTTTTTTTTGGAATCGGGCCCAATGTGTTGCTATGCCTCCACAATTATTCCAGTAAAATGTGAGAAAAGTTTGAGTGCCTCAGTACATCTCTAACTCTATTACTTACACTGCTGTTGCACTTCCATATGGGGGTGTAGACAACATGTTCCTTTGTGGGCAGAGATGCAGCTGCATAAACTGCACTGCAGTGAGATGTCACTTGTACACAGCAAGTACTAATGGGAGAACAAAATGGATCACAACTCACAAAATTATATCATTGTTAGTATATATCGACTGAATGCCTGACAGGAATCTGATTCACCAGGTGGCTGGGGTATTCTTGAGACCACTTTCAGCTACAACCTGGGCCAACAGACACAGTATTGTTAAATCTGTTGCTATTGCATTTATATTTAATTCTACATTTTTGAATACACTCAATGTTGAATAAATATGGCTTGTTTGAACTTATGTAGTTGTTTCACCTGGAGGGGTAACATAGGAATAGTACAGGAGAGGGAAAAAACACGCTGACCAGAATTCATATGTAACTTTATGGCAACAGACCACTCCTCAATTATGAGTATGAATTTCTCCTGAGCAAGGTGAAACTCTGAGGCTCTGCTACATGACAGTGAAGGAAGCAAATATGAGCCTCTGATATAATCATTAAAGTTTGAGAGAGGCAGTCATTTACAGATAGTTTCTGACAACAGATAATATGCCTGACTTTGATAAAGGGAGTTATGTGGCATAGTTACTTAAAAAATGACAATCTCTCAGCAAGTATGGCAATTAAATATATTAAAACATACTCATACATTTATTTTAGAGAGTAGCATGTAACTTATATACTGGTTCCTTACAATTTGTGCTCTATGTTGCAATGCAACATAAACATTACTTCTGCTGAGTCATGTAGTTAGAAGCATTACACTGTTACATGGTAAAGGCTGTATCTGAATGTCAAATTCTTTCGAGAAGCATTGAACTGTTGGCTGGGGCACTGTTCTCTAAGTACTTGTGTGAATACAACCTGCACACTAAAGTAAAAATGCTACTGACAAAATTGCTTGTTCTAGACATCCCAAAACAGACATTGGCTGATTACTACCAAAATCTCTCAGCATACAGTTTAACTGACATCTTGGAAAAACAAGGACTGATGAGACAAAAAAAATGAAATAAAATAAAATCTTATAATTGCATCTTACACTAGCAGAAACTGAAGCCAAAAAGTCTACCACATTACTCTTCTTAAAACTGAATTTGGATGTCTCTAATCATATACAGGAAAGTGGGAGGTATAAATCATACGTTTAGAAACGCACACATGATACTCTAAATAAAAATCATGTGTTAAAAATATAGGCCTCATACACATAAAAAGCAACATATGCAGCCCAAAATCATGCTGCTCTGCAAGACAATATACTCCATTTCAGTAGAGCTTTTGTTGGTCCATTTTTCCACTGACTCAATCAGTTCAACAGACTATTTAAAATGCAATGGTTTCTTTCAACTTTCTTGCTATACAGACAGCTCATCAAAGTTAATTGTTTCCATCTCTTTGTAAGTCACAGTTTCCCCAAGGCATTATTAATTATAATTTTATGTCCCTCTACCTCACAGACTTTCTCATTTCACAATTCTGTTTCATAACATCTGGTTATGTTTGTGTTATCATTACACATATCTGGCTTTTCTTTTGGCCAGCTTTAGGGAGTATCTCTTCAGTCAATTAATAGTTACAGTCCTTCTTGCGCAAGGATCACTGTTTAAGTACCTCCTAAACAGCTAACATTACAAGAAGCCTAAAGCGGGCTAGCTACATCTCACACAGCACCTGATAAAAGAAACAAACTACATGGTTCCATACAGCTATGTTTAAAGGCTTAAAAAACTATAGAGAAAATACATTTCTGGCTAATTTCATTTTAAAACAAACATTCCGTACAAACTCAGCGTACATAAAGAATGCTAACCTCTACTTTCATGATGTGCATTATAAATGAATAGCGCCAACAAATCAACTACTGTAAAATAAGTATCAGATATATTACAGAGTAAACAACCATGTGGCTTCTTAATGTCCCACATAAATGAAAGATAAATTTATATTTTCTCACTTCCAGTGTATAAATCAGAATTTATAGATCTTCAAATGAATAATTCAAAAGATTAACTGCTGTATTAGAAATGTTTATTTGTTTTATCTAATAAACATCTGATCCTAAGAAAAAAGTTGTGCCAGCAAGCCTTATATGCAGAAGGATGCAACAATTACAGGCAACTAAAAAAAAAATCTATCACCTGGCTCCATGGCATTGAGGGATAAAGCCCTGGCTACAACCCATTGATCTGGGCTCGATTAGCATCTTGGGCCCTGGGGGAGCTGGGTAGGAGAAGGATGGGTATGAACAGCTGTTAAGTGGCTCTCCCATTCTAAGGGAGGATGGTAGTGTGACCCTGCTGCAATGCTGACCCCAAGACTGTTGGGGTACAGCATGCAACACTATATTTTGGGATGGCAACTGTGTTGCACATAAGCATAGGGGGAGTAGCCTGCCCAGGAGATTGTAATTCATGCAGGGAATCCCTATTGGCTACACCAATTACACAAATCATAGCTGCTAATGGGGGGGGGGGGGGGGGGGATTAGGCCTGTAAGAACCCAACTGCACACATATGATGGTCTACTCCCAATTCTTGAATTTTGCCTCCATAGAGAATAAAATTAGCCTATAGATCTTAACTAGACCATGGATAAATAAGCCATAGTGCTCTTGATGGAGTCAGGAGTAAATAGGTCAACTCTTGCCCTGAGGAGGAATAAACGAGTTAACTGTAGCTGTTAGGCTGGGCTTGAAGTTGGTCAGCATGGGCTACAGGAATAAATTAATAAATAAAAATATCCATTACGGGTTAGTACGGCAGTATGTACTTTTCTCAGTCAAACATTGAACCATAATTCAATCTGGTCCTGTTAGATCATCAAAATGGAAATAAAGATGCTTTGTTATTTATCAAAACAAGTATGAAAGTTTCCACAATGTCATAGTTAATAGTTTCACTAAAGGTGGGAAGGTTTCGTCAGCTGCAGCTACCGATTCTTTCAGGAACAAACATAAAAGGCTACAGGACATGTTTTACTATAATGCTAATAACCATGTAAGCAAATGCATACACATATAGGCATATATTTATGCATATATATATATATATATATATATATATATATATATATATATATATGTATATGTATATTCACTTCACCAAAATCCCATTTCACTGACATTCATTTCACTGAGACCAAATCACCTAAAGTTCACAACATTGACAACTCATCTCACTGAATCTCATTTCACCGACAGCTTAAAATGCTAAATTTCACAAGACTAAATGGGAAACCATACACAAACTCACAACACTAATGACTACCTCTTTCCAAAACTTAAAAACTATTAATTTAACCTCTTAACAAAAAACAGACCATATAAAACCAAACTAAGTGGAGGGGGCTACGCCCCCCATACTCCCCAGTGTGGGGGGCTGTGCCTCCCCTCAACTATATATACTAACTCCAGGTTACTACAGTAGGGGAAAGAACATATACCTTTTACTTGCCTCACAGTACTCTACACGCTGCCACATCAAGTCTATAGCTTATAATTCAGAGAAATGAGTTGTCAGTGTTGTGAACTTTCGGTGATTTGGTCTCAGTGAAATGAATATCAGTGAAATGGCATTTTGGTGAAGAGAAGTAGACATATATATATATATATATATATATATATATATATATATATATATATATATATATATATATATATACACACACACATACACAGTCATTAATAAATAATTCACTCACTAGCACAATGGTAAATTCCATATTAAGTAAATTCCATATTAAGTCACTCTAAAGTTACAAAACAGCAGCAGCTGGCAGGCAGCACAGAAGATTAAGACTACGAAATGTAAACCCGCTAATTCTTGTAGGCCAATGTTTGATCCCCTCAGTCTCCATCTGTCTACTGTGCAACTCTCAGTAACTCACTTAACCATACAGTATTCCCAGACTTGAGACTTAAAACAGCCCACATGGCTCACTGCTCTACCTTGCTTAACATAATACATACATCTCAAAGAATATGGAACAACACATTTCACACACAGTGTTCATGTAAAAATGCAATGTTGTGTTGATACTCATATAAACTCTTAGCAGATTCTGCCACCATCTTGATGTAGCAACCACGGTTGCCATCTGATCAGGGATCTTTTTAGATACCATTATAAAGAGTTAAGTCTGGATCTCTTGCAAGAAGCTAATTATCTAGGGCTAACTTGTCAGACATGTGCAGAAAGAGTTAGAGGCACAGTAAAGAAGCACTACTTGTACTGCAGCAGACATCTGGCAATGGTCACATCTATGTAATCTTGTTAAGCCAATCTGCTGGGTGTCGTCATATCTACAGTTAGACAGCAATGTTGGTCTATCAAGACAACTACTACCTGACCACCGTTAATCTAATGATGAGAAAGCACTGTCTTTTTTCCAAATCAATCATCTAGCCATGTTCAAATTCATGGTAAAACATCAATGGTGTCTAACCACATCATCTATGTTATCATATGGAAGAAATTGTGTATTGTTACTATACGCAAGAAGCCCAGAATTTCCAGACAGAAGATATTCTTAAAGAAATAAGAGGAAAGAAAAATACTGCACAAGAAATACTGTCGAAAGCTTCAAATACAAATTTGTGTTCGTTAATACAACAGATCCATGAAAGACATTACACAAAGAAATTTTGAGCCGCCTAGAAAAAGTGAAACAGAAAAATGCACAAATATAAAGAACAAAACACAAATGATATTTGAAAGGCATAATAAAACATGAACATAGGAAAGAAAAAGAGATCTGATATGGTGCAATATTTATGCAATGGAGAAAGCAAAACTAATCATTACAAAAAAAAAACAGCACCAAAGATACTTGAAGAGAAATACAGGCAAAGACACCCAGATATGGAAACATTTCACAATACAAAAAATAAAAAGACAAAGGGGGAAGCAGAAAGGGGGATTACTAATGGAGAAGTTAAAGAAATAGGCACTGAAGTTATAGACAGCCTGCAAAGTGAAGGATTTGGTGTAGAAAATCCAACACAAGTAATGTCACAGCATGATGGAACAATAAGTCCCCAAATTAAGGAGAAACAGGTAGAGCGGTATGCATCTGAAGACTCACCACATGATGATGCTCTGGAGCCTTCTGTAAGAACCCGGTATAAAAGTTCAAATGAAACTGCACAGCACAGGAAGGAGCAGGGAACAGTGGCAACTCAGACCCAGGCAATGTTGTGGAGTGACAGGACAATGAATTTCTATATGAAGGAGCTGCAGACGATGCAGGATGCATCTGAAGAGGATATGTCACAGGACGATGTTCTGGAAATTTTCTGTAGGATGCTTGTAGGAAATGGAGAACAATGAAAGTGTGTGGTCTTGTATTAGAAGAAAATTATCTAAGGGCAGAGCTGCTTGATTTAATAGAGATGGATAGGCATATTGATAAAATAAATCAATTACAGAAAGTAAATACGATCCAAAAAGGTAGAAGGCCGGTAAAACAGATGGAGAGAGTAATCAAGACTATGAAGAGAAATTTATATGATACAGCAGAACTAACTAGGATATGTTACTGTCCATCAAAATCAATAAATAAAGTATTACTGCAAAAACACATAGCAGTTAGAGAAAGGAAAGGAAGAAATAAAATACCACCATGGAAGCATTGAATAGAGAAAACTAAACAGCAATTACCAAACATAAAAAATGTTCAGTGAAGAGAGCCAGTGAACTGTAACTAAAAACAGAGTGAAATAAAAGAAACGTTCACTGTACACGGCTTGGACAGAAACGCACAAAGCAACAATAAAAGAAAACACACTTTAATGCAAAATAGTTGTTATATTATTTTGCATTAAAGTGTGTTTTCTTTTATTGTTGCTTTGTGCATTAGTGTCCAAGTAATATACAGTGAAAGTTTCTTTTATTTCACTCTATACATCAATTACGACAAGAAGAGTCACGGTTAGAAGAATATAGAAGAGGGAACAGAAAATACTTAAAAAAACAGATGTGGTTAAAACAATGTACATTATCAAAACAAACCAAGATCCATCATACACTATTGCAAGTAAACTAAAGACATCAGCACAGGGAAAAACTTAAAAGATATGCAGATAAATATAAAGGAAAAGTACAAAAAAGATAAATTCATTGATGAACAAAAAAAGTTTTACATAGAACTTGGAAACAAAGCAAAACGAATAGAAACACCACCAAAAAAAAAGAATTAATAGATATATTTTTGAGAAATATTTATGAAGACCCCAAGGAAGCTAAAGATGCTGAATAGATGGAAAAAAATAAAAGAAATAATGAGGAGTTCAAATGAAGAGGATATGAATTTGGATGAAGTAAATGACAGAGAAATTTTAACAAAATTAAGGAAAGCTCCTAAATGGAAAAGCACAGGCCCAGACGCAGTATCTAACTTCCGGCTAAAAATATTGACATCTTTACACAAAGATTCAACTCTGAGTAAGAATTATTTATATATACATCCCAAACTGGCACCGACATGTTCAAAAGGAAAAACAATGCTCCTCCTTAAGCGAGAACCTGTAAGACATCCTAAAAAATATATAACCAATAAATTGGTTATCGATGCTGTACAACTATATACTGGAACTAATGCAGACAAGCGTTAATAGTCACTGAG
The DNA here is from genome assembly GCF_019279795.1 of Protopterus annectens. Lineage (NCBI taxonomy): Eukaryota > Metazoa > Chordata > Ceratodontiformes > Protopteridae > Protopterus > Protopterus annectens. The sequence continues at coordinate 1,149,406,376 of NC_056745.1, read as the reverse complement.
AAAAAACTCAATCACAGCAATAGAACAAAATGTTAACAAAATAAAGTCATATGGATTAAAGGATCATTTGTTGCTAAATAAAGCCAAAATAGAGAATAGAGAATTATAAAAAGGAGGAATAATCTAGGTGTGGCATGGATAGATTACAAAAAAAGTACTTTTAAGTATCCTACATTCATGGATAAAGGAGTGCTTACAGATATACAAGGTGCATGCTACATCAATCAGTTAACATTACAGTGACCATGAAACAGTGGCAATCCACTTTGCAGTTGAGCCAATGACAAAAGGTAAATTATTATCCCAGGGATAAAAATTGAAAGGGGGTATTCCAGAGTGATTCTTTGTCACCGCTGTTGCTTTGTCTTGCCCTTGACCCATTAAGCTGTTTACTGTTTAACAGATTAGGCCATGGTTACAATTTGACTCCTAGAAAACAACCTTGTTTAAAGACTTCTTGTCTACTTTTTGTGGATGACTTGAAACTGTACAGTTCATTCATCAGCTGAGTAGTTGAAAGCACAAGTTCAAGTGGCTAAAACTTTTGCACATGATATAAGAATGTCATTTGGTTTTGTGTCAAAGCAATGTTTAGAGAAGGAAAGTTGTAGTATGAAGAAAATATCAGTCTGTGACACAAATGTGATACAATGGAACTTGAGCAGGAGAAGTGTATAAATATTTGGGAATTAATGAAGGATCAGTAATACAACATGAACAAATGTGAATAAAACTCAATAAAGAATACTTCAGAAGACTAAAACTAATATTGAAAACAGCCTTGACATCGAGGAATAAAGTCCAAGCTATAAACCAGTTTGCTCTTTCTGTTCTAACTTACAGTTGTAGGGTGACTGATTGGTCCCAAAAGGTACTGGATCAGCTGGGCAGGAAAATAAGAAAAATGCTTCATGTCTATCAAGTGATATATAAAATCAGTGTATACAAAGAGTATATATTCCTTACTCTGAAGGAAGCATGGTCCTACTTGAAATTAATTATATGCATAGATGTGTAGTGATGGGACTGCATACATATCTGCTGACCTCATCAGACCCAAACACAGTGAATGTTTTAAAACATGAGGGTAAAAAGTCTATGATATCTTCCCAGCTAAGTTAATTTGTTAATTTCTAATTGTAAATTTCCATTTTCATACTGTAATGCTTGGAGCTTTTCTCCTCGGGTCTCCGCTGGTAAAGGGCATCTACCCAGTCGGACTAACCCAGTTAACAAATGTCAAATAAATAAATAAATAAATAAAATAAAATAAAATAAATAAGTTCAGCAGAAGCATGTTGGTCTCAAGCAAGTATGGAAATAAATTCAGACAGCAATCTGAATGTGTCCAATGACAAAAGAAAGAATACACGGAGAAGGATCAGATGAAAAGGAAAGAAATGGAAAATGCATAAATATTGTGGCAAGTACAGAGCACTCTTAGAACACTCTTAGAACAATCTCATGCAGATCAGGATTGAAGCAGGAATGGTTAAGGAGAGGTGAACTGAAATAAAAAGATGAAAGGTTAATAATGGCGACCCAGGTTAGTGGACTACATATGTGTTAGTTTACAAAATCCATTGAACATGTGTGTGTGGGGGGGGGCAGACAAATGCAGGTTCTGTAGAAAAGACCTGGAAACAGTCACGCATCTTTTTGCAGTATTACACACTCACGGCAGAAGGCCTGTACACTGAAAGGCACAACAGACTGTTAAATTGGGGATTGTGCAAACACTACAATACTGAAGTAGCTGATAAGGATTGTATCACATGGGATCACGCATTACCAACAATTCAAAAAAATAGATGTGAGAAAACCAGATTTAGCATTCCAGGAAAAGAAGACAAAAGTAGCACTGACCACTACAATTGCTATACCCAATGATTACAGTGTCTTATTTAGAGATACAAAGTCATAAAATAACAGGATTTGCAGGCAGAAATGAAAACAATGTGGAAGAAGAGTACCCCAGACCGTTTTACTAGTAGGAGGAGGAGCAACAGGTCTAATAAAAAATAATTTTCAGTCGTACTTAGATATGTAACTAATAAATGTAACTCCATATGAATTTCAGGAGGAGTCGCTTCTGGGCATATTGTGGGTGCTATAAAGAGCACTTTTGGCTAACATCAAAGATTCAAACAACTTTCATGAACTTTAATCATACCCTGACTTGGGAATAAGGTCAATTCCTGTCATGGTATAAGAAACCCAAAAGACTGGGAGAAATTAAAGGGGAGGTACTATAACGATATACTACTTACCTGAGAATGAAAGAATCACGTCTGTGATAATGGATGAGGACATTTGTACAAGTCTTCAAAATCTGTTTCAGTAATATGAACAGATTTATGTATCCTGTTAAAAGAGATTAGTTTTGTGGTTAATTTACATTAGGTTATACAACAAAGATGTGGAAAGTACTTTGTGATTTGTCAACTGTTTTTATATATCAATAAACAATTTGTTAAGAAAAGAAGGAAGGGGGATAAAGCCCTACCTGCAGTCCAATCCACCTGAGTTATATTAGTAACTTGGGTACTGGAAGGACCAGGGTACAGGTGTGTGAAACTATGAGCAGCCAATGCTGAGGGGTGGAAGCCTATCTGACCTGCTGCACTACTGTCCCTACAAGAGTGTTGGGAAATATCTTGTAACACATAGCTGTTCCACCTCTGGAATTAGGAGCACAATATAGGAAAACTTTATAGGCAACTGCTTCAGTATCATTATGTGAATAGTTCACAAATTTACATCAAACTGTTTTTAAGATGCTGTTCTTTATATAAAAGAACCAAAGTTAGCTCAAAATGTTAGTAGTCTGAAAATAGTCCATTAAAAATGGTTAGTAGTAAATGGATTACATCAGCTGGAAAGTCCAGAGTCTGCAAAACATAATTCCAACTGAGAGTTATAATTTTGTTTTCAATGTCTAGACTATAAATTAGGATCAGCTCAAGCTGCTAAGTTGCTAGCTATGAAATATACCTTCTAATGTAATTTTTTGTTTGCTTCCTTATAATGATCCGCCACTGACCCTGCCTATGATTAAAAATATTTATGGCAGTACTTATACACAATGTTTGAGAGAGAAGCTGGTCTATATGATGACCAAAATGTATTATCTTTTGAGGGTATTCGGTAAGACATAAGTTAAGGATGTGTTTGGAAACACTAGCAGGTCCATTAGAACATACCTATTTATAAGATTAATATGAGTTTTTTGGGACAGATTAATATACCCCTGTAGGTAACCCATCCAAGCCTGCAGCTAGTGAGATTTCCTGAGTTTTTATTGCAATATTTAATTTAAAGTGAAGGCTTTCCTCATGCTTTTAGACTTGAAATTAGAATATTTGTAAGAGAAACTTTGGTTCAGAAATTATATGACTTGCACTGAATATATTTCAAATTATATGACTTGTATCAGAGGCACATGGGATATATGCAAATGACCCTTATGAACATCAGGTATTTCCGCTAATTGGTGATTCTGAATGCCCATGACTTGATTCGTCGTTTAAATGAAGAATTTCAGGCCAATAAAGCAAAACCCCACTAGCTGTGGATATGCATATTTCGGCCTTGTTATGACTTTGTCAGCAGAGCACAAGCAGAGTGTTTGACTAAGCATAAGAAACACATGGCTGTTATACCCAGCTGATGTCCATTATCATTAGGGTCACTGCAAACAAGAAACTAAACAATAAGTGAGAAGGTCACTGAAAAAACAATCAGTAAAAAAAAAAAGGAAATTCCAGCAAAGCTAGAACTTCCACTGAGTGACCTCCCAAACCTCTTGTATCAAGAGGCACATGGGATATATGCAAATGACCCTTATGAACATCAGGTGTTTCAGCTAACTGGCGATTCTGAATGCCCATGACTTGATTCGTCATTTAAATGGACAATTTCAGGCCAATAAAGCCAAACCCCACTAGCTGTATAACAGCAAGAGGTCAGGTACTGACAAGGAGTAAATGGATATGTGACTCAGAAGAAGATTATAATATGGGGGATTTGGGTGGCTGCCTAGGGCTCAAGGACAGTACAGCAGCAGTTGTGGATGCTTTGAACCATTACCCAGTGAAGGATTTTTCCATTTTAATTTATTTTTTCTAAGTAAAAAAACTTTTCTTTACTTAAATAAAATAAAGCTATCTAGCCAAATACATGGCCTGTTGAGCCCCTGCTGAAAGCAGCCACAGCTGCAGTGCCTCATGGGTGAGACTGGTATACTTTTGAGCTTTTTTTTTAAAAAGTTGTCTAAGGTTGTATCTTCTGGTATTTAAGCCCTAACTTTGAGAGGATTTCTGTCTATTTACACTGAGACGAGCGGAGGAAGGGCATTGACTACAACTCTGATCTGAGATATATAACAATAAGTATCCTGTTTTATTGGCTTATTTATACTGGTTATTGCTTCTAGCAATTTATATATAGGACTTTTTATTGCCTGCTGCATACTTTTTACTGTATTTTATTGCTATTAAATAATCTGCACAGTTAAACTAAAATTGTCTGCCTTACAAGGCCTGAGAAATACGTTTTTTACTGTCACACTGTTTGTAAAGCTTTATAGCTAGTTTCACTATGTGAAAGGTATTAATGGGAAATTTTCTTTACTTGTAAAGCACCTATTTGTTTGTTCTGATTTCCAGCCAAGGACTATATCATACAACTGATTTGTTTGCAGTTAAAAGCATTCTGTAGAGTTTCCTTGCTCCTTTATCTGTTTAAAAACTTTAATTTTGTGGCTCACTGCTGTTCTTCTGCTGTGATAAACATTTCTGTAGTGTTTACTGTCTAAAAGAGTGTAGGCTAGTAGCTTTAGTATTGTTCTCCACCCTTCCTCCCTGTTGTTGTGTTGCTGTTATACTTGGTGGCTTTGCAGTTGCCCGCCCTTACTATAAATTTGATCTGGGACACTCTTCCCAGTCTAGTGTCATTAGCTCACTCTAAATACAGAAAGAACATCTGAGAAGATCAACCCACTTAGATTACTTCCTTCTGTTCCTCCTTTCTTAAAAAAAAAAAAAAAAAAATTGCCTGAATCTCCTTGTGTTCTGACTGTGCTTCTCAAACATTTTGGAAATATAGAGTATATTTTAGTGCATTGATTAAAATTGTATTTGCCTTAATATTGCTACAACTCAAATGCTCTAGGTTGCACTGCATCTGAATTGTTTTAGTGTGTGTTTAGCTGCTTTTCTGTATGTATATATATATATGTATGTGTATATATATATATATATATATATATATATATATATATATATATATATATATATATATATATATATATATAAACTTCTCTATATATGTCGACTAGCTACTTATTCTACTGTATTACTACCTCTTGAATCGTTTTTCAGTTGTGCACTTGCCTTGCTTCATTTAAATGTTTTAAATTGCTAGTTTTGTAGAGTTTTAATTGCATTTACTGCTTAGGGCTACACACTCAAGTGTGTTAGCCTTTTCTGTGTTTATTTACTGTATTATTGCATTGTTTAGCCTGTTTCGACAAAAAAAAAAATACTATCTTGTTTGCTCGTTTCCCACCTTTCCTAGTTAGTATAGTCCAGATCCCAGGCTTTGCTTGTTTCAGGACATTATTTTCTGTGTTCAGAGCTATCCAGACCTTGCTGTGGTAGAGGGAAGTCCTACTGCTTACCAGTGGGAGTGGTGAGCATTGTACTGCCTATCTAACACCAGAGGAGTGGTTTCCAGCTCTGAAATTGTAATTTTATTAGCCTTTTTGGGCCGATTTCTATGCCTTTCAACTTTCTGGCTTAAAAACGCGTGTGTTTACACATTTTTTTTTTACATCATGCAGCACCACGAGGCTACAGTTCAACTATTCCAGGTACCAGAAAGTCTGCTCTTCAAATTTTCCCTTAGAACTAGCTGGTGTCTCAGTAGTAGCACTAATATCTGAACCCCTGTGACTAGCACTTGCTCTAGAACCTGTTGGAAAGCACTAGGAAGCCTTAAACTGATACAAGCACTCAACTCTCCTTGTTAATAAGGAGAAATTAATTGTAGGCACTAAACAGCCTATAATTGCAAAGTACCTTGCAAAGGTAAGGGAAAACAGCTCTTGTACTTTACAAAAAAGCATCTAAATAGGCATATCCAAGGATCAGCTTCCGGTGATTTCTCCTGTCCACCTGGTGAATCTGGGCATACTGGGGCAATGCAGCAACTGCCTCATGTACACAGACAACCCTCTCCGCCTACCATTAAAACACTACAACCTGTGGGAGATGCACTTACATAGCCAAACTGGAAGCAAAGCTCTCTCTCTCCCACCAAGATTGTGCTAGACAGTCAAGAGGAGAAGGTTAACACCTGCACTACACCTCAAGCAACACATAACCCTTCAAAACCCACACCATCACCACCCACACATAACAACACTAAACCCACATATGCGGAGGCCCTTAACATTAACCTGCCCAAGCAACAAGGACCTCTGAAGCTGAAACGCAAGCAAACACAAGTGACACATAGCTCACAACACCAGTGTGCCACCCAACAACAGCCCCTAAGGCAAGACAATGTACCCAACACTTTAGTCATAGGTGACTCTTTAGTCAGGCACATTGATGTCCCACTCATCAGGCTTAACAAGGAGAAAATTAGTCGGGTGCCAGGATCCACAACATAATGCATGCACTCAAGTCACTCCACAACAAGTACAAATACGACTCTGTCACTGTTCATGTTGGAGTGAATGACTTGAGATGTACCTCACTGGACTACATGAAAAGAGACACGGGAGCTCTTGGATCATGTGGCTCAGGCAGGTATGACCCTAGCCCTGAGTAGCATCCTGCCTTTGCCAGAATGATACCACAGTATAATGACAAAATGATTGACTTCAACAACTGGCTAAGCTTCTGGTGTCATTCAAAGGGTATCCAGTATCTGTCTGCTTGGGACGAAATGATCGACAAACCACAATGCTTTGCCAGAGATGGTCTGTACCAGTCACTCCTGGGATTCAGGTTATTGGCTAAAGCTATTGCCACCACCGTAACAGATACAAGCGTGCAAAATCTGAAGGTAATGCTACTCAATGCTAGAAGTCTAAACCTGAAAATGTACTCTCTCGAGGCACTCCTAAAAATGGAGAACATCGATATCTGTGCAGTAACCAAGAACTGGTTCAAGGCTCCAGAGAGTGCCCCTGCAATACCAAGCTACAACTCTTACCACACTTTTGGCCACCGAACCAAGACCGAAACACTAAAGGTAGAGGAGTGTCCATATTCACCAAGGATATTCACACCTCCAGGCTAGTTGCCCAACACAATGCATCTGAAATTCTCCAGGTGCAACTAACACTAGGTAAGACTGCAATCCAAATTGTAGCTTGCTACAGATACCCCACCATGCCCCAAGATTCTCACTACACCTTTCTAAACATACTGGAAAATATTAAGATACAACTAAACACCCTAATACTGGGTGATTTGAACTACCCTGCCATTAACTGGGAAAACTACACGGGTACCAACACCTTTTCCCAAAATAAATTCCAACACCCTGGATCAACTAATCCACTGTCCCACCAGGGGCTCCAATATCCTAGACCTGGTCATTACCAACATGGGAGATAGATGCTCCACACCAGTGGTCACCCTTTCATTGGTCATGTCTGACCATAAGCAAATCACCCTTGACATCCACATCCTACCCCCACCCCCACCCCCCCAGTAAGGAAACCTACATAAAAAAACTTCTCCAAAGCCAGCTTCATGCTACTCAAGTCAGAAGTGACAAACTTCATGACACCCATGCAGACAGGAGCTGAAAGTTCGACTGCTGAATCCTACACTAAGGCACCGTACAAGCACATCCACTCATGCATGAATCGTGCCATCCCAAATAGAACCAAGACGCTCTCCTCCAAAAAAAAGAAGCCAATCTGGTTGTCTCCTGCCATAAACAAACTATACAACAGAAGGAAGAAAAGAGGAAAATCCCAGAATGCAAAAATCTCCCTTACCAGCCTCAGTAAGAAGCTGAGATCCCTCATAAAATCTTCCAAAGCTAGTTACGAAAATGGAATTGCCAAAGATTCCAAAGACAACCACAAGGCATTCTATAGTTATGTCAAGAATCTAAATGGCAATGCTCAGATATGCTCTGAGCTACAACAGAATGGCATTAAATTTACTGATCCCAAAGATATTACCAATATCCTGGCAGATCGACTTAGTGCCAATTTCACCCCTCCCTCACCCCCTAAAGGGCTCATCTCAATACCAAAAGATTGCCAAATTCTGGTAATAATGGCCACAGGTAGAAACCACACTTTCCAAAGCTAAGAATACAGCATCCATGGGACCAGATGACATCCCGGGCTGTGTACTACATAAACTACAAAATGAACTGGCACCTCACCTAAGTGTTATCTTTAATCATAGCCTCACCTTAGGCTTTGTGCCCACTGAGTGGTGCATAGCTACAGTTATCCCACTCCACAAGGGGGGATCCATCTTGGATTCCGGGAACTACCATCCCATCAGTCTGACAAACCAGATGTGTAAGAGCATGGAACGCATTATCATGGAACAAAGACTTTGGCAACCTTCAAACACTGGACCCCACCCAGTTTGGATTTGTGAAGGGCCGATCTTGTCTCCTGAACCTGACTGACTTCTTCGAATCAGTCTCCAGATCTGTGGACATGGGTAAGACGGTCCACACAGCCTATCTGGACCTTGCCAAGGCCTTCAACACCATCCCCCACTCTGGAATCATTGATAAACTTACTAAGCTGGGCATAAATCCCTATGTCACTTGATGGGTTGCCAACTGGCTTACTGACAGAACCCAGACTGTAAAAGTAGCCGACTCCAAATCCAGCTCCAGACAAGTGACAAGTGGAGTACCTCAGGGTTCAGTCCTGGGACCGCTCGTTTGGCATCTACTTCTCTGAAGTACAGGCCAACACTAAGGGATTCTGGTTAACAAAGTTCAAAGATGACTGCAAACTGGGAGCCGTTACTGAATCCCCAAATGATGTGGATATTCTACAAAATGGCCTTACAGAAACAGATGCTTGGTGCCAGAGCCATGGGCTCAAGCTTAATGCCAAGAAATGTACAGTTATCCCCGTTGGAAAAAACATGTACCCATGAATTACCACATAGGTAACAGTCAGGAAATCCTTCTATGTGGCACACCTCATCGCTAAAGGCTTTTCATCCAGAAAAAAAAAGAGGTCATTGTCCCACTATGCTCATCCCTCATTAGACCCATTATGGAGTACAACTCCCCATTTGGTATGTACCTCACAAGACATCTGCAACAGCTGGAAAGGCCGCAGAAATACCTCACTAAAAGAATCACAGGCGTAAAGCAGATGCCCTATGCTGACCGTGTAAAAAACCTCCAGCTATACTCTGTGGTATATCGCCTACTCAGAGGCGATCTCTGCTTAACATACAAGGCCATGTCAAACCCTGAGCTGTTGGGCATGCTCCACTTAAAGAAATCCTAATCCCTCAGAGCCACACGCTCCAGGGATCTAAACCTTGACATCACAATGAACAAAACATGCTGGAGGGATAGGTTCCTGACCCAGAGACTCCCCATACTCTGGAATACACTGCCCATAGATGTCAAGCAGAGCGCCTCCTTGGCCCTCTTCAAAAGGAATCTTGACAATTGGATGGGAGATAGGAAATTCACCTTGGGGATCATGTCATTCGTCCTGCTAGACAGGGGTCCAGGGAAGTAAATATTGTGAGAAGAAATATCCAGGGAATTATGGCTAGGCTTGTATAGGCCCTAGGGCCAATAGCACAGTACCAACCTATGAACCTATGACAATTTGCAAACTTTCTGCTCTTTGCAGGAGTAGAAAGCCCACAAATATTAAACAAGAAAGGAATTGTCTGGCAGTCAAAAAGCATTAACTGCAATAATGTAAGGCGAGTGGCAGTCAGATATTGGTGGTGGACAGGTTTACAAGGTGAGAGTATTTTGGTGAGGGATACATGCCACAACTTTTTTTATGGTTGTAAATAAATTATTGGCATATTGTAAAAGGAACCTGAGAACCTTTAATCCCTCTCACAAGCAGACAAATTCAAACACACACACACACACACACAATAAAAAGAGATAAAGTACGGCCGTGCAATATAATGAAGTAGCGTGAAAATGCAACACGTGACTTGACCAAACAACGCCTTTTGCAAGAGTCAGAAATCATCATTTGCATGATGTGATAAAACGATGAGGAAGAATGGAGAACCATTACTATAGTCACAACATTTATTAACCAGATAGTCCTAGCTAGGCATGGATCCATTCAGATGGGTTTTGAATGAGGACGTGTTTAGCTCAGTAACAGCAAGTGCTGCCTACAACTTCTTTCCATCTGGATCAAAAATATGGACTGATTAAATTGGGTAGTTAGGTCCATGACCAAAGAGACTTCCAAGCCTGCACCAATATGTTCCACTAGTGAATGAGTCAGCTAGAAATTTGTCACTCAATCACCAAACAAGTTAAATAACTGGGCTGCTTGAAATCACAATTCACAGTGTTTTCACAGTGGTTCACAGTTTAATTCTGTAGTGTCATGGAACCAGGAAAGTAAAAAGACATGCAAAGAACTATCCTTTAGGATGCCCACATGGATTTTTACAGGAACATTGGTGTGGGGGGGGTTCTTGAGACCATTGATTTGCCACAAATGCACTTCAGAATTAAATTCATATACTTTCTAAATTAAAATTTAAAACTAAGCCATTCTCTTAGCTGAGAGGCTGTTATTCTGTTTGCTATGCACCTAGAAATGATTTGCTTCCATTTGCTGCAGATTAATATATTGCTGTCTTCATTTTCATCTGAACTAACACTCTACAGTGGGTGCTAGAAACTCTGTAAACCATTTTTGTACAATGTGCTTTCAAGCACTTCCCATGTGACTATAGGTTATGCATAGATCTTATGAATGGAGGGACTCTCTGTTGCTTAGTCCTAAAATGGAAAAATAACTAGGATGGTACCCTTTGTTGGTGGATGACACTGCTGCAATCCATAATCCTGCATAAGCAGCAACATTACATACATTACGTCCATGGCAGAACAGTGGTAACATTACATACATTACGTCTATGGCAGAATAGTGTATAAGGCACAAGATAATGCAGAACCTGTCACAAAAACACCAAGTCTTCCAACCAAGCAAAAAACAATGAAATAAAAATAAAATAAAATCAGAGATTGGTCAGCAGGTAGGGGGTGGGGTATTTAAATGTTGTTTGTTCTAACCAACATTACTCTGATGAAGCCATTCTCATGGTGAAAGTGCTCAGTCGTTGGGATCTTTGTGTTTTGTGCTACTAAAATCAGTGAAACCACGTTTGTGTTGGGACTTTATTTTATTTCATAATGCAGAAACTGAATGCGACAAACTACAGAGCAGAAAAGGATAGAGTCAATGTAATGCAATTTAAAAGATAAAATTAAATTATTTTATTAAAAACATCCCATTATACGAGTATTATATAAGGCAATTTAGGAGTATTTCACTGGCATGGTTAAACCTACTGGGCAGAGTCAATTTTCAGAAAGAACGTAGGGAGACATGATTCAGGAATAACACAACTTTGGTATATTAACTCAGGGGATTAGCTTCTTCCTGTAGTACACGGTTTGATTCTGTCATGCTCCATTTGGCTACTGGGTGACTGAGCAAATCATGTAACCAGGTTTACCCCTGAAAATGGACACTAGCTTACCTGGGTAACAAATATAGAAAATAATAAAAATAATAGTACATCATTGCACATGGCTTACCTGGGTAACACAAAGAAAATAACAGAAATAATAGTGTATCATTACATATACAAATACATACTTAGCATGACATATACAATGCTCTTAAGTACCGTTTGATAAACAATTAGTGCTAAAATCATGACAATCAGAGGCATATATCTTATAGGTCCAGAGTTCCCAGCACATTATAGTTCTTATCAAAGGCTGCTTAATTTCAGATTATATACAGTGTTCTTGTTGCCAAACCTCCTTGAAATATATACACAAGTGGGTGGAGGGAAAAACCATTAAACTGTCGACAAATGCTAAGAAATACTGAATCACAGAAAAACATTTATATGAGATATAACCAGATTTATATGTAGGATGTACATTTTATAAGGATGAGGGAATACTACAGACTCTGAGATTCCACTAGATGCAGAGACTGTTTTAGTCTGAAAGTTTTATTCTTCACATGAGCTAGTTAATGTCATACTTCGTAGTATATATATATATATATATATATATATATATATATATATATATATATATATATATATATAGGTGCAAAGGATGAAAAGTTGTATTGTGTAAGCTTTAAATCAGTCTATGCATCTTAAATCTAATGGAGGGTTGTTCCAATGTTTATCTAGGAGGCAGCAATGAGCTTTGTCACCAAAGCTTGAATGCAATTTATGTAGTCAGCATATGCAAATTAGTGGGTCTGATCTGAGCTCATTGTTAAATATATATGTCAAGTTACCAACTCCAAAAAGTAGGATGTATATTTTTGTAAAGTACTTTTTTTTATAAAGAGTATCTGATTGAAATTGATCTGGCTTTGAAGTTTTGATCAATCCAGTTTCTTTATTATTGTACAGTAGTGGGAAAAAGTGTGTGTCACACCTGTAGTAAACTTTATTAAATGTCCATAGTGCATCTTTGAAAAAGAAACACTTAACAGTGATACATTCAAACAAAGCAACAGCTGCATAAATCACTTCTATTGCATGCTTTGCAAAGACTGTTGTTTTGTTGGTGGTCTACAAAGCTTGCACTAGGGCCTACACAAGAGGTGGAGTAGGAGTATCTGTTTAGCTATGCATTGTCTAAGCTTCCACTGAGAGAAACCCGACTTATTTCTAGCGTATTTTAAGCTTTCGAGAAAGAGTGATCATTGTTTTACACCCTGTGTATAAGACTAACATATAAAACAAGAAATCTTAACTGTTTAACATCTTCTATGGTAGCATTCTGTATGCCAGTGAGAACTGACATCTTACAGCCTTAAAGTCTTTTAGAATGTTCAAAGATGCATACATTTGCTATTATGAGTAGGTTATCAAACCACTGCATGGACACAACCATTGTATATCACAGAAAATGTAATGGAGTTTGCACTGAATATTTTTATGGGAATGGAAAAAATACTAAGCTAAGTCATGTGTGAATATAGTTGCATTTAAGTTTAGGACATTAAAAGATAAGGAGATACATATTAACAGATATCTTAAATAGTACGAAGCATGATTTATCACACTTCTAATAACACTGTTCAACCTTATCCTCCATACAAGTTTTGTACCTAGTGATTGGAGAAGAGCTGCGGCCATTCCCCTGCATAAGGGAGAACCTTCCACAGACCTAGGAAATTAAAAATCCATATGGCTGACTAGCCTCATATGCAAAGCCATGAAAAGACTTATCATGGAACTTAATATGGACATAGGGAACTTCTAAACACCAGACCAGTCTCAGTTTGGATTTGTCAGGGCAGTTCATGTTTACTCAACTTGGCAAATTTTTTGAAAAGTTCACCAAAGCAATGAATGAAGGCAAAACCACATACACCACACACCTTGATCTGGCAAAAGCTTTTGACACAATTCCTCACTCAGGCATAGTAGAAAAGCTAAATAAATTGGGAATAAGCCCCTATGTCACCTGCTGGATTGCCAAATGGCTCACAGACAGGAAGCAGGAAATCAAAATACCGGGTCTTCTCCGGTTTGACATCTAAGTATCTGAAGTACAAGCCGATACCAAAAGGCTTTGACTGACTATGTTTGCAGATGACTGCAAGCTAGGAGCAATCATTGACTCCCCAAATGACTTGGCCATCCTGCAGGAAGGCTTGTCCCAAATAATTACCTGGTGCCAAAAATCATGGCCTGAAATGGAATGCCAAAAATGCATTATTGTATCCTTTGGGAAGTCATCTACCCTACAGAACTACCAAAACTGACAATACATCCCTATGAGTTTAGCCAGTTGTTCAGGATTTGGGAACTTATGTGGACAATGGCCTGACTTTCGACCAACATGTGTGCATTGTCATAAGAAAGTCCTTTCATAGTGCACAGCTTACATACAAAGGTATTATAAGTAGATATAAGGATGTCAGTCTCCCTTTACTCAGCCCTCATGAGGCCAGTCATTGAGTATAATGCCCGCTTTGGCATGTATCAACTGGAATGTCCAAAGAGTTACCTTACTAAAATGATACATGGCCTAAACATTATGTCCTACATGGCCTGACTCAGAGTTCTGTCACTATACTCAGTATCCTACAGAATGCTAACAGGTGATCTGTGCCTGGCAAATGAAGTATCCTCTGACCCAGTACTGATGGATTTACTGTACATCAGCAAGTCAAATGACATCAGAAATACTCAGTCTAGGGATCTAAACTTCTTCTGCAACATCAACAGTATGGTTTGGAAGGCCTGGTATATTTTGCAAAGGCCACCACTGCTCTGGAACAGACTCCCCATGCACGTAAAACAAAGCTCATCCCTGTCCACATTCAGGTACAACCTGAATCTATGGATGGGAAACAGAAAATTTACCCGGGACTGGCCCATGGACTCCTAATGGACAGAGGCAACTTTTAAATGCTTAATTCCATGCATGGGTCACCTCAAATTATATATGGTATGATCTCAGTTATTCTCATTAGGGGTAATATATAATTATTGCCCACGGGATGGGTAAGGCCAATCTAACACCAAATGGAATATCTTACTTTAGCACTAAAAGTGAAATTTTCTAGGCTTAAAATGCAAGGAAAGTTAGCCTAATACATTCCTATGAATGTATGAAAAGAACACTGGTGTTAGCTATGATCCTCGAGGGACCCATTTGCTTACATCATTTTGACTGTAGAATATTTTCTTGATTTTTTAGTATAAAAAGGCCAGTTAATTAAGCATTTTCAAACATGCTACTTTTTATTGTAGATTTTGGCAGATGGCATAGAAAGATGTTATGGTTAATGCTGCTGAATTCTTTCCACCAGTTTATAAATATCTGTACAATTAATGGACCACCATCACTAAGGCAAATTACACAGGTTGCAGAACACAATGCAATGACAGTACTTTATCTTATCTGAAAACAGGTTGGCTATTATTTGAGGGTCCAGTTTTAATTAGCAAATTCCAATACATCTTCCCAGCTCATAGTAATAGAATCAGGAAACTGTAAGGTTTTCTTATTATGCTCACTTTTCCTGGGAAGCTATCTGGAAAATGACAGACTCTTAAAAGGCATATTATTCCCAGATTCAAGTTCTCTATCACAGCTGATTGAAGAACTTTCACTTCCTTCTTCATCTGAGACGTACAGAGAGTGTTTTTCCTTTGCCCAAAAAGGGCATCCTTATAGCCTGAGAGGGCATAGCTATCCCTTGGTCTTTGGTGGCTGTATTTGCAACACCAAATGGACTGGGGTAAATGGATGAATGGTGTAAGGAACAACAAGCATCCACAACAGCCACCCACCAGTACCTGATGCAAAACTGACACTCCAAGAATTCCTGACAACGTTTTTGATCTTGCAGATAGGGGAAAGTAATACCACAGAGACCAGTGGTTGCTTTAATGGTAACCTGAGAATGAGACATCAAAATCAGTGGAAACTGTGTAGCTGGGGACCAAGTCCTTGTATCTACCAAAAATATTATAAGAAAAGTGGGTAGCAGAGCTTTACACAACGCCTTACCGACTAAAAAAATAAGTTTTGCAGTTAAAACATTTTAGTGATAACTCCCCCAAACCGAAAACACTAGCTCTAGCCCTTAGCAATACATCCTGACAGTAAGGATGCACTTCTCACCACAAATACTAATAAAATAGTAGGTAGACTATAATGGGGTACTTATCTGCCCAGCCTTGAAGAAGCTCTAGCCAATCATCAATTATCTGTAAAAGGTAGCATATGTCTTTCCAAGTAATTTAGAGAGTGCTAAGAGTAGTTAACTGTTCTATGGCCCTGTGTTACTTTAGAGCTACACTGACTGCATTTATTTATTTATGTTGCTGTATTTTAAATTCAGGTTTGGCTATTTGCCACTTTCAAGGCTATCCGTGCTTGTTCTTCTTTCCCCTTTTGTAGTATTGCCTCATTGTGACCAGGGCTCCTATTTATGCATCCTCTTTTGCCTATTTCTTTGCTCCACTGTATCTTTTGGAGTAGTGTTTTTCTACTGCCAATCAAAACAGCTTTTTATGACCCTCAAATGTCCAGCATTAAGTATCCAAGTCTTCCAAGGCATCCATTGCACTTTCCTTTGCTGTTTTCTGTTGTCATTTCCTTTCTCAAAGACTCCTCTCCCTGCTCCTACTTCTGTCACTATGTCATCATTCACATCTTCTTTTTCTTTTTGATCAGTTTCATATTCCTCTCTCTCTGTCAGGTTTTCTCTTCTCATGTCTTTCTATGTGGTTTAGGTCGGCACTGAGTTTACTGGACACTCATTATGGTGTATGCAACAAATGTGACCACAGGATAATACTTCCACACAGCATCCTCAGGACAGTCCCACCAGAGCTACAGCAAAGTCTCCAGTTATATTCCATTGGGATTTATGGCACTATATTGCAGTGGTTACATGGCAAAACACATTTATTTCAAGATCAAAACAACAAGAACCATTTTATCCCAAGCAAAAATCTCCTTTATTGGTAGAACTAATACCACAGAAGTGCAGCTGGCTACAGCAGCAAGCACAACATTCCCCAGAGTGGCAGTCTGCTTTATTTGCCCTCTAAGTAGTGAAAGGGAAGGTATCAGAGGAATGTGCAGTCCAGACTTAATTGCTGCCATCTCCAAAGACATTGATAGGTTTAACTGTTCTCTAAACTGGCATACTACAAACTCTGGCCACCTAGTGTGAAGTACAGATAAAGCTGTGATTCTTTGGAAGTGACTGGTGATCATTCATCAAAGGTTCCCCCTAGAAGACCCCTCACAGTAAGAAGAATAATTAATTTATGTATTTATATATTTGGTTGTGTTTACTAGTAACATTTCATTGGGTTGGAAACCCTTTTTTTTCAGCTGAAGCCCGGAGAGAGAAGCAATAAAAAAGAAAATCAGTATATGGTACACAATGGAACAAATATGCATATAAACAAATATGTGGTTTACACTTGAACACATATACATATAAGAGATTTAGACGTAACAGAACATTGTATAATGTTTGTCCGTAAGATAAGGAACATAAAGGAATATTGCATACAAGTAGGTGATACTGTAGTAGCAATTATATATAGGAGACATCAATCAGGATGTAACATGATATCTACTTAATGCAAAATGGCAGTAGAATATTTTACATTCTGGAAGCATTCAAGAGAGCATATCACACTGCAGTATAGAGCATGTATTGAGTTAAGGATAGGGGAGATTAAATAAGGGGTATAAGACAATGAAAGGAACATACAGAGGATTAACTAAGAGTATAGTATTTATACCTAAAAAGCAAGAAAAGGAAATTTAGATAGAGCAAAGTATGTATTACTAAATCATGTAGGTGGCATGAACCAGCCCATCCCTTTTTAGCCATAGCCTAATTAAAATTTAAACATAGCCGTACGGAATATTTAAA
Source organism: Protopterus annectens (assembly GCF_019279795.1). Lineage (NCBI taxonomy): Eukaryota > Metazoa > Chordata > Ceratodontiformes > Protopteridae > Protopterus > Protopterus annectens. The sequence goes on along the minus strand of NC_056745.1, from coordinate 1,149,388,687 downwards.
CACTTTAAAGTCAACATTAATTGTACATTCAATACAGGCTAGTACTAAAAGTTAGCTAGAGTTGCTACCATATGTAAAACAAGTGCCAAATGCCAGCATAAATCAAATCCGATACCACCAACAGCTGGAGGGACTAAGAAATAACAGAAGGACTTAAGATATTCATATATACAGGTCAGCATTGCACTGTGAATCTAATCCTTACTACACATTAGTCACAGTGAGAATAACAGAGTCAGGAGATCAGATTTTAAGGTCACTAGCTGAGAACATCTATACTGACAGACTCTTAACTGAACGTAGGTAATACCCACGCACAAGAACACTTAGCCTCCTTTATCAAATGCTGAACTCTCCATTCAGCAGTAATGTGCATAGCTCTCAACTGTCCTCAACTTTGCGCAACTCTCTTGATTTTGCCTCATCCCTCATAAAAGTTTTGATTTTTTGGTAAATCACTTACGAATAGTCAGTCAATAATGTCATACAGAGTTTCATATGCCTTATTCTTTAGAAAATGTGTGCTGATACAAAATGCGTTGCCTGTATTAACTTTCTAAGTGAATTAGATTAACTTGATCCTGATTTTGAACCTTTGCCCTCCAGTATTTTTGGCTTTGTCCCTGATTCTTCAGCAAACAAGGTGAGAGTTATGTGTCATAATCTTAAATGTTGAATGTTGTACTATATTATACTATTTATATATTATTTTACTTTATTTTCTTTCAAAGAAAGCAACACTGAATATGATACGATCATAGGAGATTACTACGCTATCAACCCTGAGGTCATTTTAAGCGTAGCCATTTCAACCCAATGTAATACCATAGAAGTACTAGTTAATACCCAAGACTGCATTTAGTGATGACTGTCCATGTCCAGGAGAGTTGTGGACGCTATCCCAGGTAAGAATTTACGGTGCCCCATCCACTGGTCCAGGTTCCTCTTGAACAGTGTCATAGAGGTGCTCCTTTTTACATTAATTGGTAGCCTGTTCCAAAGACGTGTCAGTTACTTGGAGATAAATCTGTCCCTCAAGCATGTCTTATTTAAGTCGCAGGCAATGAAATGGATAACCCTAGACCCATCTGATTTACAGATCTGCAGTAAGTTCATTAAGTTTGGGTCTTGGGTTGCTCTGTAGGCCAGGTTTAAGTCTCCCTTAAAGAGTTTATATGATACACAGTATAGTGACAGGGACTTTAGTCGGTCCATGTAAGGTACATGCTGGAGGCCCTTGATCTTCTTTGTTCGAAACCTATGAGGTCTCTCTAACTGCTGCAGGTGCTTAGTACAGTACATACTGAATGGGGCGTTATACTCAATTATGGGCCAGATAAGTGCGGAGTATATGGGAGTTATAAATTCTTTTGCTCTCGAGGCGATGCCTTTACTAATCAAGTGAGCTATGTGGAAAGCTTTCCTTACAACGGTAGACACGTGGTGGTTGAAGTTAAGGTTGCGGTCAACCTGTGATCCCAGGTCCCTTACCACTTCATGGGTAGTTAGGGTATTGTTGTTGATTTGATAGTGTGAAGGGACATTGCTTGTACTGAAGGGAATGAAGATGATGCATTTCTTTGCATTCAGTTTGAGACTGTGACTAATACACCAGTCGTTGGTCTGTGCGAGACCCTCCTGGAGTATACTGACATCATTTGTGGATTCAATGATTGCACCTAGTTTGCAGTCGTCTGCAAACTTGGTCAGCCACAACCCTTTAGTTTTGACCTGAACTTCTGAGAAGTATATACCACACAGTAGGGGGCCCTGCACTGACCCCTATGCAACCTCACTGGTAACAGGTCTGCTGGTTGATGTGCAGTCACCCACTTTGATAATGTGTGCCCAGTTTGTGAACCAAATGGCAACACATCTTGCAGTGAAGGGGTTTACATTCAGTTTGCTAAGTTTACGGGTAATGCCTGAATGTGAGATTGTGTTGAAAGCTTTTTCCAAGTTGAGGTATGCTGTGTACGCAGATATGCCCTCATCACTGGCCATGGTCACAATTGATCTGCCCTGTGTGAAGCCAAACTGGGTAGGAACCAGGGTTTGGAGGTCACCTATGTCTTTATTTATGAGGTCGATAATGATATGTTCCATGGCCTTACAAATGAAGCTGGTCAGGCTTATGGGTCTGTAATTCCCTGGGCCTGTTGCTAGGCCACCTTTATGGAGGGGAATAACTGTAGCTGTTCTGCATTCCACAGGAACAAAGCCTGTGGTTAAGGCTGTGATTGAAAGGGTACTTAGTGGTGATGCTAGTTCATGTTTTAGCCTGTTTAGAAGACAACCTGGGATGTCATCTGCTCCCATAGAGGCCATGTACTTTGCCTTGGATAGGGCTTTCAGGATCTGCTCTTCAGAAATGTAAGGTATGGGGGAAGTTTGGGGGAGGGTTTGCTGTAAGTTAGGAGGGGATAAGGGAGTGAAATTTTCACCAAACCTATCTGCTAGCAGGTTCGCTTTCTCTGTGGTGTCAGTGTGTGTGAGACCTTTGGCCACCAGTTCTGCACATGCTTGGGTCCTACCCTTTAGGTGTTTTTGGTAAAATTTGGATTGTCTTCAGTTTGGTTAAGTAAACTTTGTGGATGTCATGACCCACTGAGTGGGATCTACCCCTAGCTAGGACTTGAACAGGGCTCTCACTCACCGTAACCTAGACCTGGAGTAACTCCATGGATTTGTCCTGTCTAAGTAGACGAGAGGTGAATTTATCTCCAATATAGATTGAAACACTGCCTCCTTTGGTTTTCACACATTTGTTTTGCGGTCTAAAGGTGTGGAATATCATCTGATTTTATTCCAAAATCATTCTGCGACAATTTCAACATTCACATTGTCATTTTACCAAACAAGCACCATTGCCCTGAAAAGGCTAAAGAGAGGCATATTCTCATTACAAGTAACATTAGCATAAATCATAGGTGAGATATGATCCAGGGGAGATAGCATTGCCACCTATCCTTTATTTTTCCAAACTATCTGGAAATCAAACTGATTGTCCAGTAGTCCGGAAAACAGTCTACAAACTCCAGTATTTTGTTTCAAAAAAGAAACAGACTATCGGACTTTGTTAAACCGGTGGATTTACTATGATTTTTATTACAAAAAGCAGAGTAAATCTGCAGAAAAAAGGCATCACAATCGGAAAAAGAGGGCACTCCCCTCATGTGGCATGGTTGGCAATGACGTCACAAAATGGGTGGCATGTGGGCAGAGAATGGATGGGGTTGCTGGAGGTATGCGAAGGTGTGACCTAAATCTGGTTTGAGGCACAATGAAAGGTGGCAACCCTAAGGGGAGATGTCTGAGATATGGGCCAGTCAAATCCAGTAAGTTTGGCAGTGTAGCATAAAAGATTAATGCTACATGGTGCTAATTACCTTAATGTTATAATCATGGATGGATTTCTTTAGTGTCCCATTTAAACAGAGTGTGACAGTTATTTAACCAAACTAGTGCTTCTGGGTTACACCTACCAAGAAAGATTTACCCTCAGAAAGCTTATTCAGTATACACATTAACAAAAACTGACTCTGAATTAACATACCTCCACATTAATGTCACAAGAGAAATAGGAATCTATGTTTTTGCAAATTAAAAGCAAGAAGTTCTGAGTTAAAAAGTTCACTTTTTTTGCAAACTTGCAGTCACATATCATTTGGTTTCATGACTACAATAAGTCACAGATCTACTTTCAAAACTCTGTCCTAGCGCCTAACTGATAACACTTCTGCATGGAGTAAGGGTTGCATACTGCTGCAGCCAGCACATGAGTATAATGTTTCAGTTTAAACTGCAAGGTGTCTATGTACAGCTAAATGGATGCTTTGTCTTCTACCATAACTTCCCTGCCTGAACATCTCACTCAGCTGTCCATTCTAATGTCCATTACAAGACTGCATTACGAGGCCCTCTCCTTAGCTAACTAAACCCCAATTACCCCAGCTTCCCCATCTATTAGTTGTGCAATGTAATAGAGCAATACCCACGGCTTTAACCATCTTTTGCAGATTACTTTCACAATCTTTAATTAGAAACAGGAGTTAGCCTTGCCACAGAAACATATATTTGAAATGTTTCATATGGCTACAGCAATGTGGTCCTTCAGAAGCCTTACAATGCCATTTGGGTACTCTACTTTTATCATTTAGTTTACAACAAACATGTACACTGTGCACTTTCAGGCTGAAAATCACAGAATATATTTGAATTGTACCAGTAGTATGTCTTTAAAGAAAGAAGAACCACGGCAATACATTTCTGTCAGAAAAAGTGACATTTTCTGTCATTCTGTATGTTACAGCAAAATATGCACATTTTACTTATTCTGATATGCATACCATATCTGAGATTATAATGTATGCTTGCCCTAAAAGCTACTACATTGGGTAAAATGCAATAAAAGTGAAACTATTCAAGAGCCTTATCCTCTGTTGAAGCAGTATAGAGATAATTTCATTTGAAGTTAGGGTAAAATTCAGACCAGAATGGCCTTTGTAAACTGAAAAACTGCAACATTTACTTATTCAGTTGAAAACACAAGTGCAGTTTCGATTCTGTTCATAGTAAAATAAAGCTATTAAGACATAAATATATAATGCTGGTGTGATTTCAGGCCTAAAAAAAGAGTGTATGTTTCTGTATACAAGGACAGCTTACCTGTAAGCAGCACTGTTCGATAGCAGAGTTGGGACGGGTTATCAGTATGCTCAGATATTTAAAGGGGGCCCATCTCAGCAGCTTTAGTCTTTTTATCAGTGGCTGAAACAAATCAATATACAATGGAGCAGTTTGTCAGCAGCCGCAGGGGTGAGTACTGAAATCAAGTATGTTTAAGGTTTTTCCATAACGTTATACTTCATGTTAATTACAGGGAAGGTTTTAAGCACTGGAGCCCCTGCTTGTTCTAAATGCAAACTTAATCCACAATCTGGGTTTATCAGCTCACTGGTTTTATACAATAAAAAACCCAGCAAAATAAAGTAATCCAAAGTAACAAAAATAAGAAAAAACTCAAGGTCCTACCACTGCAGTCAGGTTTCATTACTTTAATAAAAACAAAACAACATATGAAAGATTTTGTCTCGAAAACTAAGACTTCATCAGAAGAAATAATAAACCAAATGACATCCTTTTATAGTACTCAGTTAACTGCATAATTGACACTTCCTCATTAACCCTATGACTGCCACATTACATGAAAAAAGCTGTTAATTTAAAATATGTATATATTTACATTTGCTTATAATAAAAAAGGTGTTGACCACATACAGTTCTTTTTTTTATAAAAATTCTTTACCCCATTGAAAAGCCTTTAGACAAAAAAAGCTTTACTTTTCAATACAGGTTTTACAGACAAATATTCATTAAGGCCTGGAAGGGAATCAGCATTCAATTTAAGCTGTCATCTTAATTGTTTATTGACTAGCATTGTTTTCCAGTCACCTCCCCTAGGGTTCTTCCTCATCATTTCTACAATACTAAAGTGAAACCCCTTAAAGTTCCCACGCAATATGGAATGTTTAAACAAAGCACTCATCTCTTTTTTGGTTCTAATGTCATAGAGGTGTTCATAGTGTTCGCTATGTCTTACCAATATAGAATGCTGGATACTGTATATATATTCTACAACTAGTTGCTCCTTGATATGAAAAACAGCATATACTTTTTCTGTTTCTGTGAAGATGAAATGAAACTCGATTATAGTGGAAGTCCCAAGCAGTTTTGTTTCTCTCTAGGTGCAAGAAAAACTGTAGCTATTTGAGATTCAGTTTTTGGGGGAATCTTGGGCGCTGCCAGGTATGCTTTTGAGTTTTGGGATACTTGGTAGGTTTTATGTTAATCTCTCTCTATTTTTAGGTTCCTCACTACAGATCAATGTGTGTGTATGCGTCTTTAAGAAGCTATCCAAAGGGCTTGCACAAGTGTATAAATATTGAGCACATGCGAGTCTGACTGCCATTTTGTAGTAAGCTGTTAAATTGTAAGTAAGGTTTGTCTGCTAACCAGTTTGTTTTTACCCATCTTGATGTGTTTCTATGTATTAAATCATCCAAAACAAAATACCCTGCCTGCTTGTCATTTATGATAGAGACAAACGATATAGTGTCAGAAGTGGCATGTCTAAAGGGATATGATGTTAGAAGAAGAATGGCCAAAATTACATGATGGCAGAAAGAGTTCCAGTTTCTTCCACTTGAGTTCGAGGGGCACACAGTTGGCAGTGGAGGAATATACAGGAGTGAATCATCCCTACTGCACGCTTAATTCACAAAACAGGTCAGAAGCAAATTTCAGATATTAAAGCTTGCTCAAAACCATTTCTTATTCAGAAAATATGAAACTAGGTATACAGAACTCTCTAAACAATATTTGATATGTCTGATATTGATAAAAATATTCAAATTACTACAGACAATGTTTAATATAAAGTCTGAATTGCATACAACAAATAAAATAAGAGGAAAAGACTGCATTTTCGCTACGCACGTGTTTTTCATATTAATTAAAGATATCTGAATTACCAGAAGTATATGGAGTGTTCACAGGTTTCTGCAGTATTACAGTAAAGTTATTTAGCAAAATACAGCCATTACAGAGTATATTTCGCAAAGTACAGTATTTCAAAGAGTTTATTGTGCATTTGAATGTTATTATAAGCTCTGAGAACAGTTTGTACATAATTACAAAGGCCATATTTTCAGTGTGTATGTGCATACTTTGTAGGCATGGCAGACAGATTTCGAAAATCCAGTACACTTGTGTTTGACAGTAACTGCAGAGAACTGGAGAGTGTTTCAGCAAGAGTATGACATTTTCATACAAGCTGCATTTTCTGATAAAGATGACCGTACAAAGGCATTTATTCTGCTTAATTTAGCTGGGTCAAAAGCTATTGAAAGGGAACGTTCATTTGTATGCACCTGCTATCCATACAGGAGGGGGGGGGCCATCATATTGTTGTACCGGCTGAATCAAGAGAGGACACTGAGTTCTTAAAATGTAAATTTAGAGAAATGTGTAACCCCCAGACAAATGTTACAATGGAAATGCACTTGTTTTATACAAAGAATCAAAAGCCTGGTGAAACTTTTGCAGCATATATAACTGACTTGAGAAATAAAGCTAAAACATGCAGATTTGGTGATTTAAGAGATGAGTTGATAAAAGACAGACTTGTGTGTAGTATTAAAGTTGATGCTTTAAGAAAGATTTTGCTTTGTGACAGTGATTTAACTTTGAATAAGGCCATTGAGATTTGATGGATATATGAGTTCATAGAAAAGCACAAAATATGCTTACAAATGAGGTAACATCGCAAGAAACGAGTTGATCAATTAGAGAGCTGCAACCCTTACTCTTTATGTTGATCGTGTGTCAGTGCTTCATGAAACAGTGGATGAAGTACATTTAAGGGCAAAGAATGAAGTATTTTGTAGTGTTCAGATAAATGGAAAACCTACAGAGTTCAAAGCTGACATAGGATCCAAGTGTAATGTTATGTCAGCGGAAACATTTGCTAGTGTGTGTTATGGTGAAAGGCTTGATTTGGCAAGGAGTGCGAAGCTTGTTGCTTATGGTGGTGAAGAAATTCAGACTGAAAGCTCAGTAGTGCTTTCGTGTTACTCTGCTGGAAGAAGCTACGACTTGTTATTCTATGTGGTCAAGAGGCACGTCCAGTCATTATTAGGGTTCAGAGACAGTTTGAACATATGACTGCTTTCATTTATTAAGGAAGTCCATCAAGTCAGCTTGAAAGACCACTACTCTAATTTCCCCCAGTACATTTTTTCTACCTATGCTGATCTTTTCAAAGACAAATAGGGAAGCTTCCAGCTGTGTACTCCATGAAGTTAGACCCAGATGCCGGTCCAGTTATCAGGCCAGTTCGAAAAGTTGCAATGGCCAGGCAGGACAGAGCCAAAGCCGAGTTAGATAAAATGGTGCGACACGGTGTGATTTGTCCAGTTGCAGAACCAACTGAGTGGGTATCTTCCATGGTGGTAGCTCATAACAAAAGCTTAGATGAGATCAGAATATGTATTGATCCATGAGATTTGAACATAGCACTAAAAAGACCTCATCATCCAATGCGCACAAAGAAGTCATAGCTCTGATGCCAGATGCCACTTTTTTTTTCTGTCCTAGATGCAGAGAGTTCATTTTGGCAAACTCAGCTTGAAAAGAAATCTTCATTCTTAACTACGTTCAGTACTCCATTTGGAAGGTACAGATTTTTGAGAATGCCATTTGGGATAAATTCTGCAAGTGAAGTCTTTCAATGTGCAATGGAGCAACTATTTTTCTGGGTATCCCTGTGCTATTTTAGTAGATGACATACTAGTAGTTAGTCATGATGAAGCAGAGCATGACAGAAACCTCAGAAAATTTCTGGAAACAGCATGTCAAGTGAATCTTAAGCTCAATTCACAGAAATGCACATTTAAACTACAAGAAGTTACTTATGTTGGTCATTTATTTACTAGTTCAGGCCTACAACCAGACTCTTTGAAGCAAACAGCCATTCTCGATATGCCAGCTCCAGACAATGTTCAAGCCCTGCAAAGCTTTCTTGGCATTGTTAACTATTTAGGCAAGTTCATTCCAGACTTGAGCCAACTTTCAGCACCGCTTAGAGAGCTGACACATAAAGATGTATCCTGGTCTTGGTTAGAGCAACACCAAAGAGAATTTGATGTCTTGAAACAGAGAACTGCCAGTCTACCAACTCTCAGATACCATGATGTTCACAAACCAGTTATTCTTTCATGTGATGCTTCAAAATTTGGTTATGGTGCATTAATTTTACAAGAAGGTAAACCTATTGCCTATGCATTGAGAACTCTTACCCAAGCTGAAATGCAGTATGCTCAGATCGAGAAAGAGCTTTTGGCAATTTTGTCTGCATGTTCGAAGTTCCATGATTATGTTTATGGTAGACCTAACAATATCAAAACAGATCACCAAACTTTAGTCACTACCTTGAGAAAACCTATGCATTCAGCTGCAGCCAGATTGCAACGCACGATGCTGAGATTGCAAAAGTATAATTTCACTCTTGTCTACAAGAAAAGCAGACTTCTTTATCTTGCTGATTCTGGGTTCACCCAGAAACACCACAGAACAGCATGAGAATGAGAACCTTGATTTTGAAGTCATGTAAGTGAGAAATTTTTCTTCCACACGTTTTGATGAACTGAGAGATCACACAGCCACAGATCCAGTTTTACAAAGGCTCAACGACTTTATCAATCAAGGATGGCCATCAAAGCAATCTAGTTTACCTCAAGGAGTGCAACCTTATTTTCCTTAAAGAGATAAGATTTTGTTTGACAATGGTATCATTATGAAAGCCTCAAAAGTAATTGTTCCACAGTCCATGCAACAAGAGTACATTACTATCTTGCATCGTTGTCACCCAGGAACCAACTCTACCAGAGAAAGGGTGAGAGGACTAGTATTTTGGTTTTCTATGTTACAAGACATTGAGAGAGCAATTTCATTTTGTTCCATGTGTGATAATACTAAGCCACATCAACAGAAGGAACCACTTCAGCTAAACCAGATTCCTGAACTACTTCAGTCGACAGTAGCCACCGACATCTTTGAGTGGAATGGTCAACATTATTTGGTACTGATAGACTCTTACTCCAATTGGTTCAAGATTGACCTGCTTCCTAACCTAGCTGTCAGTATTGTCATTACTAAGATGAAGGGTCATTTTGCAGTCCATGGTAGTCCGCACAAAGTTATTTCTGACAATGGCATGCAGTTTACAAGTCAACAGTTTAAAAATCTGCTGAAGAATGGGACTTTACTCATGTCACAAGTAGCCCTGAGTACCCGCAGTCAAATGGTTTGGCAAAACATGCAGTTCAATGTGCAAAATAGTTACTAGAGAAGGCAAAATGAGACCATAGTGATGTGTTCCTGAATCTCAGACATACTCCTCATGATAAACAACTTGGTTCACCTGCCCAGAGACTTCCGTCGAGACAAACCAGAGCCACATTACCAACCAGTAGTCAGTTGTTGGTTCCATGCATCAAGAACAACAGGCCAGTGAAAACCAATCTGTTGAAGAAACGTTTAACCCAGAAGTTCTACTACGATAAGACCAGCAAACCACTCAATCCATAACAAGAAGGAGAAGTGGTAAGGATGCAAATGTCCAAAGGTTACGGGTGGATTGGAGTTGTGAAGAATATTTGCCTAGAGCTGAGATCATACATTGTGGAATCACAAGGAGCAGAGTTTAGATGGAATTGTAAACATTTGAGACCGGAGTACGAGCCTATACCACATCAAATAGCCTGTGAGAAAGACTATTTATCTCAGAGTGAGTTGTCTGGTGTTCCAATTCCACAGGAAGTTCCAGAGAATATTTCCATTCCTGTGATGAATCAAGAAGTTTCTGATATGAGTTGTTCACTGAAGATGGTCCCTGTTGCTATATTCACTTTAGATTGTTATCTTACGAAATCTGGTCGTACCTCCAGACCATGTAACAGATACACGGCAACTTGGACATGAACATTTTGTTTTGTTTCCAATGTCTATGATAATACATGTCTAACTCTAATGTTTTTACCAAGGGAAATCTTTTTAACAGGGAGGATGTAGATCAATGTGTGTGTATGCATCTTTAAGACGCTATCCATGGGCTTGCACAAGTGTATAAATACTGAGCATGTGCGAGTCTGACTGCCATTTTGTAGTAGGCTGTTGAGATTTAAGCATGTATGTATGTAAGGTCTGTCTGTTAGTTAACCAGTTTGTTTATATTTTATGATGCTGCTACCCATCCAGATGTGTTTCTATGTATTAAAGCATCTAAATGAAATACTCCACCTGCTTGTCATGTCAGAGAGAGACAAGCAACACTCAGCTTTACAGATTTTTAAGGACATTTGGCACCAGTTATCGCAAGAGGCCCAAAGCTTACTTTCTGATATGGAGGCAGCTCAGACACTCAAGCAAAGTTCAGGAAACAGAAAGAGGGAGGTGCCAAATCTGGACAAGACAACAAATGGACCTGCCCCTTCGAAGAGGATGAGGAGGAGGGTAAAATGACATACATCAGTTCAAAGGGAGAATCCAACTGCTTTGGTGAAAGTCCCAGCAGAACCTGAAGGTAATGATGCCAGGAGTGTGTGTCAGTTTTAAGGGTAAATGATGGAGCACAGTCTTTGGAAGAATACCTTGAGGAGTTCATCAACTGTTTACTGGATGAAGGTAGAATGAGAATATTTGACCTGGCGTTACAGAGAAATTTTGATGTTACATCTGCATTACTGAATGGGGGGATTAGTAAGGTCTCCTTGGGTCCTGCCTTCCCCTGCAAGAGTTGAAAAAAATTGTTAGATAGGCCAGATGTCACTGGCTGTCTGTGAGAAACAGAGTTGGTTGACACAGATATTAGTGTTACTCAGTTTTTGTAGCCTATAGCCATGTTAAACCCCTCAGAAGCTGCAGCTCTAGGGGACCACATCACAGCTCATGTTCTGGCTAGTGCTAAAGAGAAAATCCATTGAGGAGACGTTGTGGAGGTATTCAACTTAGTGGACACTGATGGTATTTGGTTTATCACTGTTGCTCATAATTCTGCCAACAAAGTTCTTGTAGCTCTGCTGACAGCCATCAGCAAATGAGCCTCAGCTAGGATGAAGTGAAGAACTGGGATACATGGGCTTTAGGCTTTGTGGTCTTCTTGGGAGTGATCACAGAGAAGGATCCAAGCCAGGTACTGCCTTTGCTGGCCAACTTCTTGGCAATCAGGGAGGCTCACCAAGTCAAAGGTGGCTCAAGTTGGTCAACAAATGATCAGAGATTCAGGAAATCGAAAGCCAAAGACAAGTCTCTCAGACAGGAGCAAAGGCACCCGGACATCTGGCTAAGTGCAATGTTAGCTAAGCCAAGCACCTCGGAGACTGAACGGCTTGGTAGAGGTCAGAGTGAAGGTAAGTTTTATTGGCCTTTTAATGGTGGAAGGTGCCTTCGGTCATCTTGCAAGTTTGTTCATTGATACTCAGGATGTGGTAAGTCTTATCTGGCAACTAGGTACCCCAGGGGAAGAGTGGAACTGCGGCACTCAGCAATGCTTCCCCATATCATAAAGGCAGCTTTGGGGGGAGGGGGTTCTCATGATAACTTGTTCAGGGACAAGCAGTTTTAATAAGGCCACAGATTCACCCTCGCAAAGAATATAGGCCGGTCCCCATCCTTCCGACTCCCTGATCAGAGTGGATGAATTGATTCAACTTTTGTTGGAATACCCCGACAGAGGTATTGAACCAGTTCTTATCGATGGTTTTAGTAAAGAGTTCAAAAGTGGTCTGTTGGTTCCATTAGACTCTAGGTCAGTGAGAAACCTTTCAGCCATTAAGGGTTATAAGGACACTGCCACTAGGCTAAGTAAAAAAGAAAGGGCAGCCGGCAGGATAACAGGTCCCTTGTCTGAACTCCCCTGGTCTTTTTTCAAAATTTCTCTCATAGGCCTAGTTCCTAAGAAGCAGGAAAGGAACTACAGGTTGATTTATCACCTCTCTCACCCTGAGGGATGATCAAGCAATAACTTCATTGACAAGAACCACTCTAAAGTGCACTATTCATTCCTGAGACTGGCAGAAGAGGTTATCGTGAGTTACTCTAATCAATGGCTTTGCAAGCTGGACATTGTTGGTCTTTCTCTTGCTACCCATTAGGTAGGATGACTGGCCTTTGCTGGGTTTCCAGTTTGATAGGAAATTCTTTTATACTGCCATGTTCATGGGGTGATCTGTGGCTTGTGCTATGTTTGAACTTTGCAACATGGTTCTGCACTGGTGCTAACAATGCAGAGCTCCTCAGTGACTGACAAAGTTTAGACAATTTTTTGATCATGTGTGATGGTTAGGACAAGGCTGCTGAGGGGATGGCTGTACTTAAGGACGTGTACAACATGAGGGCTTCCTTTGACTGAGGACAAGTCAGAGGGGCTGAGTCAGGTTTTGGCATTTCTGAGCTTAGTGGTAGACTTTAAGAAAGATTATTTAAGCTCTGGGCAGGCGAATGGAACAGCTCTGGCTTTCAATCTTGGGATTTCTTGGGGCTTGGAAGATTCGCATAGGCAACATCACACAGCTTAACTGGCTCTTGAATTTGACTTGCAGAGCGGCAGTGCTGGGCAGCACTTTTCTGCCTTCCATTTCTGATTTCCTGAAAGGGAGCCCAAGCACTATAGAGTTTAACTGATGAGAAGGGTCAAGGATGACCTTCACCTCAGGTTCGCATTTTTGAGCCAGTTTAATGGTGTCTCTCTGGCAGCTGCCTTGGGTCTCTTGCTTGGAGACTGAACTTTTTATAGACATGGCAGTGGTTTTGGCATGTGAGGATTCTTTTAATGCAGCTTGTTTGCTGAGAAATGGCCTGACACATGGTCAGAAAAAAGGAGAAGGGACATTACCTTCATGGAGATTTCTCCCTATACGGGTGGCCACACTAGTGTAGAAGGACAAATTACACAATAGCAGGAATTATTTTTGCTCAGACAACCTTGTAGTTGTATATGCCTCAAAAAACTTTCCTCCAAGTCCAAATACATTCACTAAATCATTAGGTTTCTGGTTTTATTGGGCAAGGAAATTTATTTAACTTTTTCTAGCATTCATGTGCCTGGTTGTGACAATGCTGTAGCTGATAACCCTTACCATTTCCAGTTCACTAGGTTTCATCTGGCCAGCCATGCAGAGCCAAGTGGCACCTCAATCCTCCTGGAAGTCTGGTTAATTGGAGAATAGTTGGGTCATTACTAGCAAATTCCTAGGAGGCCCACAACATGAGAAAGGCCTACTTAGCATCAGTGTAAATCTTTAAGGGATTTATAAGTCCTTGCCCATGTATCACAGATCCTGGGCATTAACTTTGATACTTAGATTACTAGTACTTTTGTGCTCCTTAGCAGAGTCTTCAAGTACATTCCAGGTTTATTTGGCAGCATTCCCTGGATAGCACAGTCCATGGGTCTGAAGGATTTTTCCAGTCACTGAATAACAAGTAGGATGGTCAAGGGTTGGAAGAATAGAAGAGAGTTCACCAAGGATTCTAGAAAGACCATAGGACATCACCTCCTTGCCATAATAATCACAGGTTTGTTTAGGTTTTCTACTGAGTGTTACACCTCTATGCTTTGTTCACTTCCCTTTACGTGGATGCGTTTCATGCTAGTAGATTATTAAAGTTTTTAAGCTGGGAGGATGTTGTGCTTCACACGGATTTTCTGTTGATATGGGTGGGGATATCTAAAATAGACCAGGCAGGTAAAGGTCAACAGGTGCAGCTGGACAGGTCAAGGAATTTGTTCATTTGCCCAGTGCACTGGTTCATGTTACTGCACAAGATTACCCCCAAGGGCTAACGTATAGGTTCCATCTTTAATTGGGGGGGATGATAACCCTTTCAAGTTGGCTCAGGGTAATTCAATTTTATGCAAGGCTTTTGAAGGACAAGTCATACATTCTCAAGGGTATTTGTCTCACTCTTTTCATATAGAGCACACTTCTGACTTAGCCTTAAAGGGCCACACAGTCAATGTTATGCAAAAAAAATGGGATGGTGGGTGTCTGATGCCTTTTTGTCATATAGTAGGTTTTAACCCCTTCATTTTATGTTTCAGACAATGAGGTTATCTGGATTGTGGGTCATTCCTTCATTAAGAGAGCAGCTGTTCAAGCCTTGTTTCCTCCTGTCAGGATGTGGGTTCACTAGAGCACGGTAACTGGACAATCCATTGCTCTGGCTTTTCAGGTTTGTCATGGTTCCAATTTTGGGAAATATGGTGACACCTGATGACAAGCAGAAAAATACCCAAGGCCTTGGTCATTCATCTCAGTGGAAATGACTTGACTTCAGCCCCAAAGGGAATTTTGTTGGCCAGAATCCTGATTTGCAAAGGCTTGTTTGTTATACCCAGAGGTAATACTGTTTTGGTTGCCAACTATCCTGTAAATCCATTGGGAAGGAGCAAGAAAAGCAGGAGCAATTGAAATGCCTAGGCATTTTATCAACCACAGAGTGGGTCAAGCAGATGGCCAAATTGGGTTCCAATCATTCATCATAAAAATCTTGAAAAAGTGGATTCTGACTTTTATAGTCTAGAGAAGGTGGATTTTTGCAATTTGGATTTTGATTTATATAATTTAGTTTCCTCTTATGCTGTAGGATACAGGTAGTTGCCCTCAGTGTAAGGTCACTGTGGGAATGGCATATAGGCATACCAGTTTGACAGCTTCCCCCCAGTTTGTGCTCAGCAACCTCATCACACTGAACAGGTTGGGTTAAGTTTACGTTGTGGTCATGGCAACACCTCTTTGGGCAGGGTGACAAGGAAAATGGTCTTTACAAGCAGGTCTGAGACAGCTTGAGTTACACACCTGGATCTTAAAGCCTTAGCTGTAAAGACCTTGGTTACAACAACTGGCACAAGGATAACTGTTAATGTCTGTGTTATGTTATAGTTGAATGATGCTGTGTAATCAGTAGTGTTGTCTAATTGTTATTAATAAATTGTTGAAATGTCATATTTGTGTGGTTATTGACTCAGCTTAGAGGACAAAGATGGCTTACCTGAAAGCGCCATTGTCCTATAGCTTTGTCGGGGGGCAAAACCTGTTTGGGCTGGGTAACAAGCATAAAAGCTATTTACAAACAGGTCTAAGACACCTTGGGTTATGTACCTGGACCTTAAAGCCTTAGCCAGAACAGACTTGGCTACACCAACCCACACAAGGATAATGGTTTATGACTATTGTTTATGTTATGTTATGTTATGGTTTCTTATATTATGGTTGAACACCAGGATACTGTGGCATCATTAATGTTGTCTAAAAGATATTAATAAATAGTCGCAATGTCATATCTGTGTGGTTATTGGCTCAGCTTAGAGGACAAATGATGTTAACATTTTTCTTATATTTTGAGGAATAAAATATTATTTTTTTCTTCATTAAAATACACTGGTGAGATCTCTCACTTACCTTTTTTCACCATGGCATGAGGTGCAAAAATCATTGTAACGCAGCTTGGCCTATACCATTCATATACAATCAATTTCTTCTTAAAGTGTATTGGTCTTGTTTGCAAGCGCCTTTGCTTTACAACTAATTTCATTTCCTGTCGCATTCCTCATGATAAAGTTGCAAGCGATTTTGCAATAAAGATTATAGTGTGCTATTTGATTTTTTTAGTTTCATGGTTTACTTAGTTTATCTCTATATGCATACCCACAAAATTATGCCATGGTTGGTGCTGAGAACTGATTTCCATACAAAGCATTATGGGGTATAAAAATAACTTTGCTCCATACAGGAGCTGATTCTTACTTACACTGTGATTCCAGTACTACATCATTATGGGTTAGTTTGCAGTGCAAGGAGTTCCATCTGCAAGAACTAATTGACAATTTGCCTTCCTAGGACGTAGGAAAGTACTTCAATAGAATTTAACATTGAAATACAGTAATCTATGCATTAATTTAGGTAGTGAGGCATTATGAATTCTGTCTTCCATGATGTCATGGTAGGGATTTTTACTTCTGAGAAAAATAATCAGGGCGCCATCCTTTCCAGCAAAATAAAATGCAAAAACCAACACATTTTTTGCATAAAAAACAATAAATTTGGAATTTATATGGTAAGGAAGTATATCAGACTCTAAAGATTTGTTACATACACTTGCTTTAGAACATGACCAATACACTTTAAAATTCTTCATTACATTGTTTCAGCAAACGTAGCCATTAGTGAAAACAATGTAGGGAT
The DNA here is from genome assembly GCF_019279795.1 of Protopterus annectens. Taxonomy (NCBI): domain Eukaryota; kingdom Metazoa; phylum Chordata; order Ceratodontiformes; family Protopteridae; genus Protopterus; species Protopterus annectens. Next base: position 1,149,371,882 of record NC_056745.1, on the reverse strand, counting down.
AGTGCGGGTCTGATGTGTCCATAGACTTCAATGAATGCACCATAGTGCATGTACAGAGGTGTATCTATTAAAGCCTATGGATGTATCCCTTTGCTATCCCTACAGAAATGTCACAGATGGATACATTACATTTAATTGCACTATGATTTACTCAATTTACAAGCCCTTTTGCAAAAAAAAAAAAAAAAAAAAAAAAAAAAAAAAAAATGGCCCAAATATATACGTTCAGATGAGGATGAAATGCATTGTAGCATAGTGATGCTGTTAGAACTGTCATCAAAACAATTGCCAATTCAAGATGCAGCTATGTCACTGAGAGTAGGAGCCCAAGCTATGGGTTAGGCCAGTAAAACTCCATAGAAAATTCAAGAAAAAAATACTGAACCATTTTGGAGATGTGTTTTTATATACACAAATAGCAAAAAAGGCCAATACATATTGTACAAATTTTAAATGCGAGACCACTTAAATACTGACTGTTATGTTGGAAGTATATAAAGGTTCTGTTGTCAGAACTGTATGTCTGTGGTGGAAGAGGTTGTAATTAGAACGCTGCTCACCTATGTTTGTGTTAATGAAGGATTTCATCTGTTTATGTGGCTCTCTAATCCTTGTGAAATTATACGTATATTCAAAATCTCAAAAAAAACTGGGACCTAGTAAACCTGATTGTTCTAGCAAATAAAGACCTGTTTTCAATCTGAAAAATTCTGGGGACATGGAATTCTGTATCGTGCAACTCTATTTAAATTAAATTAAATGGAAACTGCTCAGTCCTAACATTTTACTGAAATTGTTCATCCTTGAATCTGGACTGCAGTGGGATCAGCTCCACAGTCACTATGTTTACTTAACACTCTAAGGAGGCTGAAGCTGTGGTGGTGTAGCCTAAAATGAATTGAACAATTAAAATACTGATCCCTGACATGTTTGGGTTTGTAATTGCGGTCGATGCATTAAATGGTCACAGTGTATCTGTTTATACACGAGCTCAACATAGCAAAGGATTTTATCTCAAAAGGAAAGATTTGTGTGTACTGCAACAGTTATCACTTAAGACCTGTAAAAGAACCAGAAGCCAACATTCAGCTGTGCTGCACCAGCACAAGGCACTCAATACACACAGGTCAGAATACGACTATGTCCCCAAGTCTCTTTTGTCACATGGTGTAGTTATACAGAAGGTGTGTTCACTAGTTATACAAGATAGCAAGTCAAAGCCTGTTTTGTTACCAGACTAAATAGGTCATATATATATATATATATATATATATATATATATACACACACACACACACACACCAATGCCTCCTAGAAACAGAGGAATCAGATGATCATTGCAATTAATCTATTTCCCTGCCTAAGAGATGTTAGTCATACTGCTTAGCCTTACATTTCCTCAAACCAGTCCTCCTTATATTTATATAAACTTGGTCCTTTTGTATTTTACATGTTTTGTTGAAACTTCCACTTCACATCACGTGCTGAAAGTCTTCTATCATGCAAACTATCCTTGTTCTTCCCAGGTAATGTGCAAGCAAAGTTCTACTACTTTGTTTTCTGCAGCACCTCTATCCAGTCCACATATGCAAAAATGAAGTGTCCAGTGGGGTCCCCAAAACCATCTAGAGAAAAGGGTAACAACTTCTTGCATCACAGTACACTATCAGGCTGCTTTTTTGCATGTTTGCACTTCACTTTGCTGGCATAATCTTACAACACCTAATCTCTATCTAAAAGGTTTCAGAATCAGATCATCATCCCAACTGCTAGACTTTTACAAAGAAGCACTTGTGCTTAGGGTCACATATCCTAAATCAATGGTGGCAAATTGTGTTTTCCATTAATTATGACTGTATGAGGAACTGCTGCCTCCTTTAACCCCTTTCTCCTTTAGAATTTGCTGATAAAATTAAGGGAGGTGTTGACCTGCCTTATAATCAATGGAAAATACAGTTTCACAATATGGTTGTTGAGATGTACTTAAGTTAGGCTATATTCATGGAGTAGGTATAGTAAAATTATACTTTTCAATATTTTATACCAGTAATTTAACAATATTGATTAAATACTATATATTAATAGTTGCGTTAAGGTTGGCATTTCTAATTTGATCTAACTGCTGACATGTTAAGACAGCTTTGTAAACTACACAAATTGTGCTATGGGGTAACAGTAGTAAAACTGTGAAACTTTGCTCACTTTATTTTATGTTAGGTGCCATGAAAACCCACAGGTTAATATACAACTTTTGTATACTGCTTCTCCTGAAAATGTGCACACAATTTCTGTGTGCTTTTGTTTTCCAAAAACATTATTCCTGAGTCCACTGTACTATATTTATGTTGCCATGTTTCAGACCGTTCATTCAACTTTCCTATGCTTTTTTTTTCTTTCTATTCATTTTCATGCATTAATCTTGTTACACACATGCACATTTACTAGATGAAAGAAAAAAAAAAAGACTTCCAGATTTTTTGCAACAATATTCATACACATAAATCATTACATTTACAGCTGCTTATAACAGAGTTCAACAGCTATGAAAATACTTATCATTTATTTATTTTTTGGTTTGGCTTGCCTTCCAGCTTATGCATGTTTTTTCAGTCTCCTAAGAGGGATGGATGGGTGAAGGCAGAGCCAGGGACAGTATTCCTGGAAATAATCACTCACTCTGCAGCTATTATCTACAGGTTTCTGTTTCTTTCCTTATTTCCTACATTTCACATGCATTAATGGCTCTTCATAAATTGACTTACTGGCCTAATTTGTACAGTAATTCACATGTTTTTAAGATCATAAAAACAAAGTAGAAAGCATAATGGATAGAATTCAGGCAGAAAGGGGTTTCATGACATAAACACTAAATGCTGAATGAGGATATGACAGGTGTACTTACATCACAATAGTAAAATGAACTAACAGAAAAAATGACCACATTCATAAAATGCAGATTTAATGGTAAAAGGTTCATATGGTCATAAGGTCTGGTTAGCCATGTTTTGGAAGTAAAACCTAAATAAGAACAAGATGGGGTTGGAAATGTGTTTTCCTAAATGGTGCAGGAATTGTTTGTATAGCTGTACATTGTGAAATGATTGCTTTGCATGAAGCAACATCCTCTTGGCTTGTGGCACTGCTAAACTGTAATGACTGCAAACCCCAGGATGTGGGATTGACACATTAGCTATGGTGCAGGCACTTCTGTGGCAAAAGTGACATGCGATACACAATGGATTATCATTACAAACTACACTTGCCTGAGAAATAAACTGATAAGGGGGTAAACAGTACTGCAACATCTGCCAGCATGATCTCCCATTTTCATGAACTCGGTTATTATTAACCATAAATGTACTCGATTCCCCTCATTCTCCTTTTGTGGGCATCACAAAGGATATGAACTACACTATGTATGTCCGTTTCCCTACAGGTCACAACATGCCATAAGGCAAATGTGGAACACAGCACAAAGCAAATGTCAGTAATGCTGCTATACATCTGTTAATAAAACCAGCATTTGCAGTACAAATTATGTACAAAGTGGTATATGGAGAGCTACGTGTGTATGAGGGATGGGCCAGGCTGTTCATTAACATAGTGTGAAACTGTATAAAAGCATTTGGTTTACTACACCACCTGTCTTTGCAGCAATTCATAGGCATGCAGGTAAGGGTGATAAAGGATAATGAGGGAAACGTACTCAAAGCAAGGATGGAAAGAGTACTTTGAGGGGCTGATGAATGAAGAGAATGAGAGTGAGAGAAGATTGGCTGATGTGCGGATAGTGAATCAGGAAGTGCAATGGATTATCAAGGAGGAAGTAAGGATAGCTATGAAGAGGATGAAGAATGGAAAGGCTGTTGGTCCAGATGACATACCTGTGGGAGCATGGAGGTGTTTAGGAGAAATGTCAGTGCAGTTTTTAACCAGATTGTTTACTTAAATCTTGGAAAGTGAGAAGGTGCTTGAAGAGTGGAGAAAAAGTGTTTTGGTACTGATTTTTAAGAATAAGGGTGATGTGCAGAGCTGTAGAAACTACAGAGGGATTACACTGAACAGTCACAGCATGAACTTATGGGAAAGAGTAGTGGAAGCTAGGTTAAGAAGGGAGGTGATGATTAGTGATCAGCAGTATGGCTTCATGCAAGGGAAGAGCACTACAGATGTGATGTTTACTCTGAGAGTGTTGATGGAGAAGTACAGAGAAGGTCAGAAAGAGTTGCATTGTGTCTTTTTGGACTTAGAGAAACCATACGACAGTGTGCCTAGAGAGGAGTTGCGGTATTCTATGAGGAAGTCAGGAGTGGCAGAGAAGTATGTAAGAGTGGTACAGGATATGTACGAGGGTAGTGCGACAGTGGTAAGGTCTGAGGTGGGAGTGATGGATGCATTTAAGGTGGAGGTGGATTAACATCAAGGATCAACTTTGAGCTCTTTCTTATTTGCAATGGTGATAGACAAGTTGACAGATGAGATCAGAGAGGAGTCCCTGTGGACTATGATGTTTGCAGATGACATTGTGATCTGTAGTGAGAGTAGGGAACAGGTTGAGAAGACCCTGGAGAGGTGGAGATATGCTCTACAGAGGAGAGGAATGAAGGTCAGCAGGACTAAGACAGAATATATGTGTGTAAATGAAAGGGAGAATAGAGGAATGGTGAGGATCCAGGGAGTAAAGTTGGTGAAGGTGGATGAGTTTAAATACTTGAGATCAACAGTTCAGAGTAATGGCGAATGTGGAAGAGAGGTGAAGAAGACTGTACAGGCAGGGTGGAGTGGGTGGAGAAGAGTGTCAGGAGTGATTTGTGAAAGACGAGTACCAGTAAGAGTGAAAGGGAAGGTCTACAAGAGGGTAGTGAGACCGGGTATGTTATATGAGTTGGAGACAGTGACACTGACAAAAAGGCAGGAGTCAGAACTGGACGTGGCAGAGTTAAAGATGTTAAGATTTGCACTGGGTGTGACAAGGATGGACATGATTAGGAATAAACATACTAGAGGGTCAGCCCAGGTTGGACGGTTTGGAGACAAAGCCAGAGAGGCTAGACTGCATGGGTTTGGACATATGCTGAGGAGGGATGCTGGGTATATTGGGAAAAGGATGCTAAGGATGGAGCTGCCAGTTAAGAGGAAAAGAGGAAGGCCTAAGATAAGGTTTATGGATGTGGTGAGAGAGGACATGCAGGTGGTTGGTGTGACAGAGCAATATGCAGAGGACTGGAAGAAATGGAAACAGATGATCCGCTGTGGCTAACCCTTAATGGAAACATACGAAAGAAGAAGAAAGTCATAGTAATGAAAGGTGGTGCACAGAAGAATGGCAATGCATGCAAATCGTTCACTGATGAACACAGTACTCAGTGGTGGTACTATCCATACCGGTGCCGCACTCACAAATATATTTTCTGCCCTTGTTTTGAGAATAAAAGGTCTCTTTAGAAACTGGGCAGACTGATCTGAGTGTGTACCATACAGAACACTGCTCATGCCCCACACTGTACTAGTGTAGAAATCTCCACAGACATTCACCATATTTGTTATACAAAGGGAGATTAGCATGCATGCCTCCTCCATATTTCTCAGGCACATATGTATCTGTCTTTTGAACACTTTCTGTACTGCTTTAGTTGTGTAGGTATCATTAGGAGAATTCATGGAACTGTGGTACAGATGTGCAGTTAAGATCCACTGTCATGGGTGTCAGTGATTCAAAAACATATCATGATCTTTGCCCTTGACAGTGGATGACTCAAAATATCAATATATTCTATTGATGGGCTCCACTTCAGTTAACACTCCCATTGGCAGGAATGTTGCATCGTCACAACTGTGGATTGGGTGGAAGTGTGTTTGTGGTAGCAGATTATACTACACCATAGGAGACATTGGAAGTCATAGTCTTTTGATACCACAAAAATTCATCGGTTTCTTATTTTACTCACAATTTGTGCTGATGTTGTTATATTCAGCTAAGTCAGTGAGCAACAATTAGTACATGAGGAGGCACAGTTATTTATGTGCTCAGCTGGCAACTGCCAGTACATGGTTGAGGTCTTATAAATTATATGAGTTGGGACTAGCCTGTACATAGCTGCCTTTGTGATTGTGGGTCACAGATAATGCTGTTTGGGAGGATTCATTTTCAAAGGTGCACCATATATGGAGAAGTGTGGCTACACAGTGTGGTAAGCCCACATACAGGGATTTACTGCATTGTATAGTCTATTTATGAACCACCTGGAGATTAGGTATGTTTATTACTGCAAATGAAACCCTACTTCATGAGGCACTTTGTTTATGAATTTTGTTAAGTGTTAGAAAATCTACTTTCTGGGTAGTGTGACCATCAGGCATTACTTCTACTTGCAGCAATAGTATGTCTAGCACAACCCAGGTCAGTGTACTGTATAATCTTTGCCTCTGCAGGTGCTACGTGTAAGATCACTGGTTGGTTTATATGGCCAGGTTCCAGCTATATGCAGGAAAACCCTTATAAACCAATGAGTGTGTACATAACATTCATTTTCTGTTCCGCAAGCTCTAGGACAAAGCTTATTCTGTGATTTCACACTTATAGAAACATGCTGCAATGATTTTCATTCAATAAACAGAAACCAGTATAAGTGAAAGTTATATACTTACTTTAACGGCAGATATTTAAAAGAAACTCTATCCTCATCAGCAACAGAACTTATGCCTTTAGGTGTTCGGCAACTCAGCAACTGAAATTGTCCTTGGCTACTAAACACTTCTTTTACCTATAATGCTCAGCCAACAGACTTTTCTCTCCAGATATTAATCATACAGCTTAAAGGTAGTGCATAAAACAATACTGTTAACATCTGGACAGCAGCAGCAACAGGGAAGGGTAAAGGTAGGTAAGCATGTTGATAGAGATGAAACTGGTGATCCAGATCTATCATTATAGTTAAGCACATAAGTTTTGTATCCAGTATGAGGAGGTGTATCCACGGGAACAGCAGTACAGAGTCCCAAGCTTATCCTACCAGGCAGGGGTGGGGCCCTTCTGATGGAAACTTGCATCTGATTACTTTAACCTCAAAGGAATACATAGACCTAGAGATCATATCCAACTTGTAGTGCCCTGAAAAAGATTTCACTAAGCCCAAATCTCTGCTGCAAAAGTATACAACCATGTCATAAACTGAAGGAACTTTCAGTGAGTCCTGAAGTAAAAGAAAAAATAGCACGTGAGCCACTTTCAGACAACTGCAAACTAATTTCTTTAATTTTTTTCTGCAGAGTGCAAGTCCCCACCCCCGCATACCCCATGACTGAGAACCCCTACCACATCCCCATACTTATACATAACTACTCCACAGTCACACATCAGGGTGGTAAAAGGCAAACTCCATTGTTGCTGAAAATGGCACATTTATTTTGCAGGAATGGCACTCAAAGAGTACTCAACAACTGCTAGGCTCCCACAAATATCATCCAAGGGTACATTTTGGAAAAAGGCATGGGAGATAGCCACTCCCCTTACAGTGTGTGCCCTAGGATGACATTGCAAAGCCTTATATTTCTTTTAACAAAATTTAAAGCAGTCACAGTTAACTATTGACAGAGTCTCACTATAGAAGCCTTAGAACCCAGTTTCTATTAGAGATAGATGCAAATAACTTATTAGTCATTTACAAAAGATTTTGGTATGTCCAGAAAAAAAAAAAAACAATAATCAGTGTTGTTTGTGGATGCCAGTGTAATATAATTAATACCCTCACCTAATTTAGTTGGTTGGAAAGTATAATTAGAGGCAAACTGGTTTCAATTAGATTAGTCTTAGTGGCTATATTAAGTAAAAAAAATATGGATTTATTCACAAGGAATCGCTGTATTTGTGAACTACTCTGTATGGAGGATTTTATAAATAAGGGCTGCAAATCTGTAATTCTTTTACTTGAAATAAGGGCAACAAGAAGAGAGATTTGGGTCTGTTGTTTTGCAGTTGAAGTTGTTTCAAAAGGAACAGGAAGCTTTTTATGTACAAAGTACACATCCCTTGGTAGATCAGGATACTTTAGAGGAGATCTCATTTGAAATGTTCCCTTAAGGACAGCTTCACACACTTTCAAAGATGCCAAAGACAAAAAAATCAAAGCCTTGTTGGAAACTGAGGAAAGCAGCTAGGTGCACTTTTAATGAGGAATAACTGAGGATCTATCACTAATGATAATGGAGCCATGTAAGGGTCCAAATATTTAGAAGAAGCTCATACACTAAAAAATATGTCCATTTGCTATTGTAAATCTTTCTACTGCTCGGCTTCTCATCAGAGATAAAAATATGCACTAGCTTACAAGTGTATATAGGCCATATGGCCTCTAGTAAAACTTCCGAAACCATGCCTTAGTCCAAGGGAGTGTATATATGATGAGGTTTACTAGAGGAATGCACTGGTAGAGACCTGAAGGGGCTTGGGCACAAAGGCTTACCTTGAAGATGAGACCTGATCAGGGGTTACTAAATTTGCTGAGACGAAACTGGGTCTATGAGAATGACTTTGGACTTGTTCTGACTGGACTTCTGAATGAAATTTGGAATAAGGAGAATGGCAGAAAAATGTTAAGGTTGTCTTGGAGGCTGGATGGTTGACTGCATCCTTGGGACATTCCCCCCTCAACTGAGATCATGGAAAATAAGTTGCTGCACCTTTTGCTGGGCAAGAATTCCAACAGGTCACAGTAAGGTTTCCCTCAATGACAGGATAGCTTCAGCACCCTTGACAGGTTAAAGTAAAAATTATGAGACATCACTAAGTACAAACTGAGTCTACCCACTACAGACCTGTCTCAGAGGAATGTGGCTGGCAAACGGAAAGTGGTTTATTAATTTACTCCATTCCCATACCCTCACTGCTCCTGGACACTGAGGGTAGGATTGTGTTATCTTTTGCTTTGTGGTACACCAAACCACTGCCACATTGTCAAGTTGGACAGTTATTGCCCCCTGAGGCAAAGAGTCTGAAAAGGACTGAAGTGTGAGAACTGACTTCAGCTCTGAGACACTGATGCACAAAATGGACTCTGACTGTGACCATACAGCTTGGACATTCTGTACTTGACAATTCCTCCTTCCATCCAAGAATGAAGAGGCATTTGTAATGGCAGCCACTAAAGGGATGTGGATTTGGAATGGACCTGCCCTGATTTAGGTTTAGAATGCGAAACTACCACTTGGTAAGTGATCTACAAGCACTGCAAATATTCTTTTGAAGGCTTATTGGATTTGTAAGCAGTGACTACTGAAGAACTCACATAAAATACCTTGCAACGGGAACCATATAGAGTGCTCCTGCCAACAACCATGAGGCACTTAAGCATATGAAACTGCTAATGTTATGTTTAGCAGTTGGTGCAGAGGGTCAATGCTGTGAGCTGTAGTTCCTGTGGTGCAGAGTTTGATTCCATAGTCTTCATTTGCCTGCTGTGTAACATTGAGTAAGTCACTTAACCAGACATTGCTCCTGGGTTGCCATTAAAAAGGGTATGTGTGTCCATTGGGTGTACCTGGTTAACAAACAGGTATTATTACTAGTAATAATAATAGTAATAACTCTGACTGAGGCATCTGTGAAATAAGGTTCGGTAACAGAAGGAACCTATCAGTCAAAAGATGGGCCCTGAATGACAGAGCACTCAGGGAATGGTCTATGAAGTTTAACATTTGAGATGACTGTAAGACCTTGCAGTGTTCACTGCAAACCCCAAAGAATGGAAGCATTTGATAACAGAGTCTGAAGCACATATCCATTTGTTCCATGAGGCTGCAGGCAGAATCCAGTTGTTCAGGCAAAGAAGCACTTGCATATCCTGCAGACACTGGTTTGATGCAACAGACACATTTAGTGAACACTCTGGGAGATGAGGTGAGACTAAAAGTCCTGAACTGGTCATAACTAGCTCCCGACTTAAAAGAGTAGAAAGTTCCTGGCGACTCAATAAATTTGTTGTGGAGATAGCCATACTGGAGGTAAAAAGAGTGCACTCTTCTGCTTGCAGGGAAGGTTGTATGCACTAAGATCATCTGAAAGGTTTGGTTTTAGGACAAATTCATTTAGGCTACTGAAATCTAATGTGTGCCTAATGTTCTTTGTGTTTTTATATATACATCAAATCACTGTGATGTAACAAAAAAAAAAAACTGACACCACTAGGACGTTTATTATAATAAGATTTCCTATGTAATATACCTTATAATTCAAACCACCATTTAAACCGGGTGCGTTATAGGCATTAAATAATAATTGCCACTTAAACTCTCTGTAGTTTAACTCCCCTTCCTAGCTCCATCAAAATCACATGGTACATTTGAATTTTTAAGGCATTACCTTGTGGTCATAAATGTTGCATTTCTTTTCTGAAATGACGGATATGGGTCCCAGGTGCTCCTCATGTGCCCTGCATTGTTCTCTATTTGAACAACCTGGTTCACTGCTGTCACTCGCTTCTGAGTATAGTTGTTCTCCATTCCCCTTTTCTTTTCCAATCATGTTGATCGACGAGGAGATAAAAATAACTTTATTATCCATTGTATTAACTCCAGTGGCTCCATCGGTGGCATCATGTCATCCATCTATATGCACTCTTGCATGTTATTAAAAGCTCTGATAGTTCTGTTTAAGGGGGACTGCTCTACCACTTCATAATAAACCCGAGCTCTAACAATTTTCTTCTCCTTCCGTTTTTGGAGAGTATCACTCAGCTTGTTAACTTTTAATTGCATTTTTTCAAGTGTTTCACATATTTATAAGGAGCAAGCTGTCAAAGAAAGTTTATCTAAGATGTCATTAATCCATTTACATAATTTAACCTCTTCTTGTGTTTGATACTCCCTTAATAACTTTAAAAAAGCCAGCCCTGCAGTTTCACAAATATCATTCCATTTCTCTTGGAATGAAACACTATAATACCCACTCAGTTTGTTAGAGACTTTTAAATCTTTGGGAACTCTTTTAGCCTCCAAACAGAAATAGAAGAAGGCAAAGTCCCATTGAACATGCTTGTGTTTCAATAACAAGGCTACTAAGTCCTTAAAAAGCCAGGTCTTGTATAAAAAAAACTCTCAGAACATCCATGGGAACATGAAAGCAGATCATCTCATTTATCATATTATTCACATCAGACTGTGCGTCTACCACCTCTGGATCTCCATTACTACTGTCAGTCCACTGGGATCCCTTAGGGTTGTTTCCCTCATAAAATCCTCCAATCCAACATAAAATCCTTCAAAGCTAGTTACGAAAATAAAATTGCCAAAGATTCCAAAGACAACCACAAGGCTTTCTAGAACTATGTCAAGAATCTAAATGGCAATGCTCAGATCTGCTCTGAACTACCATAGAATAGCATTAAATATACTGATCCCAAGGATATTGCCAATATCTTGGCAGATCGATTCAGTGCCAACTTCACCCCCCTCTCACCCCCTAAATGGCCCATCTCAATACCGGAAGATTGCCAAATTCCGGTAATAATGGCCACATAGGTAAAAAATGCACTCTCCAAAGCTAAGAATACAGCATCCATGGGACCAGATGACATCCCGGGCTGTGTACTACATGAACTGGCACCTCACCTAAGTGTCATGTTTAATCATACCCTCACCTCAGGCTTCATGCCCATTGAGTGGCACACAGCTACAGTTATCCCACTCCACAAGGGGGGATCCACCTTGGATCCTGGGAACTACTGCCCCATCAGTCTGAAGAGCCTGATCTGCAAGGCCATGGAACGTATTATCGTGGAACTTATAAACAAAGACATTGGCAACCTTAAAACACTGGACCCCACCCAGTTTGGGTTCGTGAAGGGCCAATCTTGTCTCCTGAACCTGATTGACTTCTTCGAATCAGTCTCCAGAGCCGTTGACAAGGGTAAGGCAGTCCACACAGTCTACCTGGACCTCGCCAAGGCCTTTGACACCATCCCCCACACTCTGGAATCATAGATAAACTTACTAAGCTGGGCACTAATCCCTACGTCACTCGATGGATTGCCAACTGGCTTACTGACAGAACCCACACTGTAAAAGTAGCTGACTCCAAATCCAGCTCCAGACAAGTGACAAGTGGAGTACCTCAGGGTTCAGCCCTGGGACCTCTCTTGTTTGGCATCTACTTCTCTGAAGTATAGGCCAAGACTAAGGTACTCTGGCTAACAAATTTCGGAGATGACTGCAAACTGGGAGCCATTATTGAATCCCCAAATGATGTTGATACTCTACAAAAGGGCCTTACAGAAACAGATGCTTTGTGCCAGAGCCATGGGCTCAAGTTCAATGCCAAGAAATGTATAGTTATCCCCTTTGGGAAAAAAACATGTACCCGTGAATTACCACATAGGTGGCATTGCACTAAACACCGAAACTGTGATAAAAGACTTAGGGACACAGGTGGACAGTGGTGTCACCTTCAATAACCACACCGCCACAACAGTCAGGAAATCCTTCTATGTGGCACACCTCATCACCAAGGGCTTTTCATCCAGAAAAAAGGAGGTCATTATCCCACTGTACTCATCCCTCATTAGACCCATTATAGAATACAATGCCCCATTTGGTATGTACCTCTCAAGACATCTGCAACAACTGGAAAGGCCACAGAAATACCTCACTAAAAGAATCATCACAGGCCTAAAGCAGATGCCTTATGCTGACCGCCTTAAAAAACTCCAGCTATACTCTGTCGCATATCGTCTACTCCAAGGTGATCTCTGCTTAACATACAAGGACATGTCAAGCTCCGAGCTGTTGGACATGCTACACAAAGAAATCCCAATCCCTCAGAGCCACACGGTCCAGGGATCTAAACCTTGTCATCACAATAAACAAAACATGCAGGAGGGATAGCTTCCTGACCCAGAGGCTCCCCAGACTCTGGAATAGACTGCCCATACATGTCAAGCAGAGCACCTCTTTGGCCCTCTTCAAAAGGAACCTTGATGATTGAATGGGAGAAAGGAAATTCACCCCAGGGATCATGCCAGTCGCCCTGCTAGACAGGGGTCTAGGGAAGTAAATAGTGTGGGAAGAAATAGCCAGGGAATTGTTATGGCTAGGCTTATATAGGGCCCTAGGGCCGATAGCCTAGTACCAACCTATGAACCTATACACTTAAATCCAAAAGTCTGTCTCCCCCCGTGGTGTCCTCATGAGGCATAATCATAGTAAAATAACAAAACTAACACAAAAACTACTCAAATGCCTCCAGCTGTAGTAAAACAGAAAATAATATAAATCAAATCATGTGATGCAACAAAAAACAAAACAAACACCACTCGGATGTCTAAAATAAATTTAAATTTAATACCATAAAGATTTAGCTTTTGACCTTCCACAGAGGTCTTCTTCAGAACGAATACTACAAAAAGAACAAGACTAGTAGTCTACTTTTGGCTTTTCCCGGTTTGAGGTCACCACAGGTCCGCTAATGATTGGCAGTGGATTTTTACGTGCCGAGTTGCTAGCCCTGATGCACAACCTTCAACGAAGATACGCCCATTCACACATGTCTCCACACAGAAGACACTCTAGCTGAGAATCGAACAGGACAACATCTTACTGTGAGGCGACAATGCTACCGCAGCACCACCGCCGCAGTTCCACAAAAAGAACAAGACTAATATAGTTAAATTCCTTAACAATCAACCAATGAAAAATAATTATGCAAACAAGCTCTTCTTAAAAACCTACACTCCACTATAAAAATGTTACCTATATAAATTCCTCTGTTTAAACATACAGCATAAAACAATTAAAAACATTTTATAAAAAACATTATTTACATTTATTATAATAAGATTTCCTATGTAATATACCTTATAATTCACCGGGTGCGTTATATGCATTATATAAAGCCGAAAGAAGAAGAAGAACTGCCACTTAAACTCTCTGTAGTTCAACCACCCTTCCCTATCTCCATTAAAATCACATGGTACATGATCTGTCACAGTAAAATAAAATTTTTTGTGATTTTTACATAATGAAGCATGCTTTGCTATTGCATGTTTTTACTTTTAATGGCATATACGTGTTCATACATTCTTTTTCTCAACTGCCTGTTAGTTTTGCCTATATAAAATACATTACATGATGAACACTTACCCAAATACACCACAAAAGTAACCCACAACTAAACAATCTAGGTATCTGCCATATCTTACTACTTACACTCACTTCAAAATACGGACCCAATGTTACATATCTACAAAATTGTAATTCAAACACTTAAATGTACCTCTCACACCTGCCTCACTCCTGTAGTTGTCTCTCTACAGTAGCTCTTTGAAATTTTTTGCTCTTTTGTGGACTAAAATGGTGCCACTATTCACAGAAGAAAAAGTTGAAAAACATCATAAGAACATTTCAATCACAGCTGATTGAAACAGTGACTGATTTTTGAGTTATGGAAGTGTAGCAAACAAAGCCTGAAAAGACTAAGGAAATAGTAAACCACTTTATGAAAACATATCACTGTTTTATGCAGCTATCACATATGGGTAAACAGCTTTAACTTCTAATGAGTTATGTACAGAAAGTTGCATGTCCTGAGGCACAGTTTCCTTTAGTGTGTTCAGCTTAATGCTGTTGTTGTGTCTTTTGGCTTTTCCCGGTTAGGGGTCGCCACAGCAGAACTCCGGTCCGCTAATGATTGGCAGTAGATTTTTACATGCCGAGTTGCCGGCCCTGACGCACAACCTTCAACGAAGGTACGCCCATTCATGCATGTCTCCACACAGAAGACGCTCTAGCTGAGAATCGAACAGGACAACGTCGAAATTCAGTCATACATCCTCGCTGTCTGTGTTGTTCACTCACCACCTTGGCAAACACTGAAATGTCACAAAGTATCAAACTGGACAAATACATTTGTAGAAGTAAAGAAACATTTGTTTTCATGGGTTTATGTATTTGGATGCATAGAACTGAAATTTAGACCGGAAAACATGACCAATAACCAGCAAGAATTCTCTCACTAAATGGAAATTTAGCGAAAAGGGAAAAGCTCTAGAAATTAAAGTTATTCTTTATCATGAGCAGACTAGTAGAGAAGTATGTAAAAGTACATTTTGACACATTTCTGCATATTACTGAGAAGAAGGTTAAAGTTAAGAATAACAAGAGCAGCAAACGCTATGAAGATTGTCATCTCACAATTTTGGAAAAACAGAAATACTCCACTGTAGGGAATCAAGCTACTCAGAAGTCAACAGTTAATTGGGAGAAGATTAAAAAGCAAATTATTACATTACTGACTGGATGTTTGAAAATAAAAAAAATTAAAAAAAATGCTGCAGAGTCAGTGCTGAGAGAAATAAAATTATGAGAGAAACTGTATAAGGCTACGAGATTTAAAGGCTTGAAATGGAGTAGTCAGGCTGTTGAATTAAGGTCTTATGTTGCTCACTGAGGTTCAAACCAAAGGGTAAAAAGGTTACACAACAAACCATTCAGAAAAATCTGCAAGAAAACCCAGCCAAGCTAGTTTTTTCACCAAATGATACCTTAAACCTCCTATAATGGAGGCCCAGGGGATATGTATTTATCACGCAGAAACAACTACGCAAGTATGGCAGGTACAAATGTCCAAAAAAACATCATTCAAAAGCAAAAATCTTGGTGCTGGCCTGATTTTTGCTTTTAATATATACTTATCACCCCTTAAGGATACACAGTATTTCAGCTATATAGTTTCTAATGCTCATGGCTTTTTGCTTTTAAGTCTTTATGGGTACATTCAGGCCCATAAGCCAAACCCCACTAGCTGTGTCACTAAAAAGGCTGAACCATGCACACTTTATGCCACTCTTTCGGTATTATACTTTCTATCTTTCTGCTGCAACTCAGTTTCACCACATTTCTTAGAGTTTAGCATTTCTTGAACCACATAGGCATTTAAGCTCCACATAAAAAGTAATTAGTTTATCCCTTATTGTATAATACTGATGCTAATATTGCTATAATCCAGGAGAACCATATACTCCAAAGGCAGAGGGAATTGCTAACCTATTTTGTAGCAGCAGATGATGTTAGGCGTAAGCTAGGTATAGCTATTTTTATTAAGAGATTAGCAAACTAGTCTACTGTGTCATCAAATGCAGACATGCATGGGATGGTTTGCAGAAATGCATGGGATAGTTTGCTATATTCTTTCTACATTGCTATTAGACTCCCTCATTTGGATGAACCAGTCCTCCTCTTTAGTATATACACTCCAGTTTTACAGCTTGACTTCTTAGGATCCATCACATTATTTTTAAGCAAGTTTATGAATCACTGCAATGGGTGTCTGGAAAGACAGAAAATCATTTGCAGAACTCTTGAAACTGAGTGTCAAGAACTTTTCTCAAGATAATGGAAGTTCATTGCTTACTGAACTTTTTTGCTTTCTTTCTCCAAAGAGCTCACAGTTTTCATAATCCTCTAATACTTACAAATCATGGTCTAGAAGAAATTTCTTCTTAATTTCAGATTTCTTAGTCACTGCAGTTAACTGTAATATCCAAACAAAATACTTTTTGGCTCAGTCTGAGACTTTATCTTTGTCACTAATAAACTTTTAAATTCAGTTATAAAATACTTGATCTTCACCTTGAACATAATATTACAACCAACCTTAAAAGCACAGACTTTATGAATTACCACTTATATATTTTTAATCGAGATGTTTACCTGCCATCAAGACATTGATAATCAGTCAACATTATTAAAAGTTAAGCTGTGGAATTATATTATGTCACAGGCCTCATTCTTAAAATCCAGAATGCAAAAACAGGTGGAGCTTTTAAATAAAACAAGAGTAACCAAATCTGAGCTTATTTAATTTTTGTACACACTGAGAGACACAGTTAGTATAATCTTAACTAGAATTCAGTATAGAACTGACTTTAAAACTGTGTTGGGCCAAAACCAGATATAACAGTCAAATATTCTGAATAGGCCAAAATGCAGACTAAGTTGTTTGAATCAGTAAGTCAAATACAAAACAGCATACTAAGATTCAAGATTTAAGCATCAGTGACTAAGTAATAAATGACAACAGTGCTATTTTATATGTTTTGGATTTATTTTCAAACTTATACAGCTCAGCCACTAGTACTTCCTGGGAATTTGACATTTAGCCCTACTTAGATTCTTGAAGCACCCTGTCTATATTAGCCAAATAATATGTTTTCTGTGTAACCAAATGCTCCATTGCAACTGCAGTATGTATTGGATTGTATTAGGTCACCAAAACCCTGACTCTCAGACCTGATGGATTTACACCTTAGTTTTTATAAAGCCTTTATTGATAAACTATCAAAACTCTTATTTCACTTATTTACCTTTACTCAAAAGAGAGGCATTTCTAATGCAAATCTTGACCAGTCTAAAATCATTTTTGTACATAAGCCAAATATTCCTCAAAACAAAATATTTTTTGTCTTAAGCATTGACTAGTCTAGACTCAAAACTTTTTTCTTCAGTTTTAGCAAACAGATTTTACTATCTCTAGAATTGCCTTATTAATATGTTTTAACTCATATACAAATCTCAGATCAGACAATCTTATTGGACTATAATCTTAATGAATGACATTTACCAAGAACCCATTTTTGTGCTGGCTACAGATGCTGCTAAGCCTATGATCATGTAAACTTTTAATTCCTATTCAATACGTTTAAAAAAATCTAAATTTTCTTGAATTATTTGTAAAACTGATATACATCCTTTATTCTTAGCTTCCATCTCATAACTATTTAATTGGAGTGTCTCCACAGTCATTTCCTACCAAAACTGATATAAGCAATCTTGTCCTCTTGTTCTCTGTTACTAAACTATTTCTCCTTAAACTTTCTTCAGCATTTTATTTTTGTTATCCTGCTGTTAACTGTATGAACCTTCATTTTACAATGTTTGTTGATGACATTAATACTAACATTTTTTCCACTTACTTAAATTATTCTCTTAATATTATCATGAGAATTCTACTTCATCTGTTTAACTATTGCCTTATCAGTCCACTTGAACTGTTTGGGATTAAACTATCTACCTCACTGAAATACTGATGAATTATACATTCTCAAAATAATATTAACTATAAAATTAACACTATTTGCAAAAATTGGTCATTAATTCAGCAATGTCTAATAAATTGGAAACCCTTAAACTTTTCTGTGTTTCAGAAGGCTGCCAACAACTGAAATTAATATTCCCTTTTTTTTCTTTTTATAAACTTCTTATGCCACCCATTGCCACATTTCTGTCTGTGCATAAGGAAATTTCAAACTTTAATAACACTCTGAGTCAATTAGTATATCTTAAATCAAATTATCTGTTCACAGATCTGGTGGTCTAAAATTTCAAAAATGTCTCTGCTATATTTTGATTTAAAGATCTTCAAACATCTTCTCTGTTCTGTCTATCCTAACATCATCAGTCATGCCTGGACTCCACCTTGGTGCAAAATAAGGAGAAAACTGATACTAGAAACATGTCATAACTATATGGTTATAACTTTCAAGTCTAAAACTTGATTAAAACAATTTCATGGATATACTATTTTGGTACAGTTAAAGATTGCATCTAAAGGTGTGAAATAACCTTTATTTTTTGCATTATGCAAAAAAGGTGGTTATTTTGTAAATAAAATCATTTTAAGAATTGCTTCTGTACAAGTAAGTATAAAAGTACTCAGCTGTATATATGGTGTTAACTTTTATGGTGGGCAGGAGGCACTTACGTCACTTTGGGTGTTCAGTCGTAATTATGCTGGGCTAACAAGGGTATGTAATTGGTTATTAGTTATGTAATTGCCAACCTATTATATTAACAGTTTTGCAAAAAATCTAACCAACTAATCATTAGTTTTTTTAACCCAAACTGTTAAAGTAACAGTTTGACAATTACATAACACTAATACACAGTCACTTACCCACGCCAACGCAGCATAATTATGACTGAACACCCAAAGTAATGTAGGTACCTCCTGCCCGTCTATAAATATTAATGCCATAAATATGGCTGAGTGCTATTAGACTTCTGCATTTGGAAGACAAACTTTAAATATGGAAGACAAACTTTAAATGCAGATATTTTTTAAATGGAAATATTTTTAAAATGCAATAAAATAAACTTTTATTTTCACACAAAAAGTATTTGCATGCATAAAGATGCATGCAAACACTTTGTGTGTGAAAAGGAAAGTTTGTTTTGTGCATTTAAACTTGATCTTTAAATCTTCAGTGTTTGCTTTGTGAAATTATATGAGGGCCCATAATACTGCCATTTGAATACTGTCTTTTCATATTTTTTATTATCTGATTTGTTAGGAACTTTATGCCAACATCTAAAATCTGCATGTTTTACCTCCTTCCAAATGGCTATCTTCTAATCATGTTATCTGTAAAACTTTAAAAGATTTGTTTAGTCATTTGCAGTTTGCTAGTGCAAAGTTTGCTTTTTATGTTTAAAAATTACTATTTTACAAACCAGTTGCTTCTACTTACAAGTCGATATTATTTTTTTTAAAAAATCAGGGTTTCCACTCATCTTATAGGCCTGAGTAAGATTTTTCATTGAAGAATTAAAAAGTGTGGTTAGACTTGGAGAGAAATGCTCAGTTTTCATCCCCTCTAATAAGACTTTTATGCACAAATTTTGTGCTACTCTAATACTTAATAAACTCCTAACAAAAACTTTCTTTTTACCAAAGTTTCCTTCCTAATTATTTAGTATTCGATAAATTAAATGTGGACATTTTGCATGTATTTTAGCACTTTCACCAAGTGAAAAAAACTATGATGCATGATTGAGAAGCTTTGCCTGCTCAGCATTATAGCATACAATTCATACTTGTAGTAGTGCAACTTAAATTTTGGGTAGTACTTTACAACACCATGCATTATTGTTAATAGCATTAGCTGCTTGGGAAAAGTTCAATTTAAGAACACAGTCGACTAATCTGCAAAAAGATTTTTTAACAAGAGTTTCTTCTCATGCAGGCAAGTATTTAAATGTGTGCAGCTAATCTCATTAGTTCAAAAAAGGAAAAAAAATGACTGGAAACATCAGAGGGAATTTTATATCAAACTGTTATGGACTTGGAAATTGATTTTTATTTTTTATTCAGTTAGTTCACAGGTTCATAGGTAGGTACTAGGGCCTACATAAGCCTAGCCAAAAAGGTACCCTGGCTTTCGCCACCCAAGAAAATTATTTTCCTGTGGCCCTGTCGAGTAGAGCCACAGAGGTGATCACCAGGATGAATTTCCTATTACCCATCCAAGCATCAAGATTCTTCTTGAAGAGTGCTAATGAGGAGCTTTGTTTGATATAGATAGATAGTTTGTTCCAGAGTATGGGAAGTCTCTGGGAAAGGAATCTATCCCTCCAGCATGTTCTGTTTATTGTAGTGACAAGGTTTAGGTCCCTAGAGCGTGTAGCTCAGAGGGATTGGGATTTCTTTAAGTGGAGCATGTCCAATGGCTCTGGGTTTGACATAGCTTTGTATGTTAGGCAGAGATCGCCTCGGAGTAGGCAATATGTGACGGAGTAAAGCTGGAGTTTTTTGAGATGGCCTGTGAAGGCCATCTGTTTAAGGCCAGTAATCCTCTTTGTGAGGTATTTCTGTGGCCTTTCCAGTTGGTGAAGATGTCTTGTGAGGTACATACCAAAAGGGGCATTGTACTCTATAATGGGTCTAATGAGTGACAATTAGGGGGGAACAATGACGGCTTTTTTCCTGGATGAGAAAGCTTCTGTGATGAGGTGTGCCATGTAGAAGGATTTCCTGACTACTGTGGTGATGTGATTATTAAAGGAGAGACTACTGTCCACTTATGTCCCAAGGCCTCTTATCACACTTTCAGTGTTCAGTAGACTGCCACCTATGTGGTAGCTCATGAGTACAGAGATTTTACCAAAGGGGATGACAATGCACTTTTTGGCACTGAGCTTGGGGCCATGGCTTTAACACCAGGGATCTGTCAACGTGAGACCCCTTTTGTAGGATGTCCACATCGTTAGGAGTTTCGATTATGGCTCCTAGTTTGCAGTCATCTGCAAACTTAGTTAGCCAAAGACCTTCTGTATTAGCCTGTACTTCAGAAAAGTACATATCAAACAGGAGAGGAGCCAGGACTGAACACTGTGGTACTCCACTTGTCACTGGTCTGAAGTCGGATTTGGAGTCTGCTACTTTCACAGTGTGGGTTCTGTCAGTGGGCCAGTTGGCAACTCATCTTGTGATATAGGGATTTATACCTAGTTTAGTGAGTTTATCTATAATTCCAGAGTGGGGGATGGTGTCAAAAACCTTGTCGAGATCTAGATAGCCTGTGTGAACCACCTTACCCTCGTCTACGGCTTTGGTGACTGCTTCAATGAAGTCTATCAGGTTTAGGAGACATGATCTGCCTTTTACAAACCCGAACTGGGTGGAGTCCATAGTTTGGAGATTACCACTGTCTTTATGTACAAGATCCATGATGATACGTTCTATGGCCTTGCAGACCAGGCTCATTAGGCTAATGGGGTGGTAGTTCCCGGGGTCTGTGGTAGCTCCCCATTTGTGAAGTGGGATAACTGCTGTTGTGCGCCATTCAGTGGGCAAAATGCATGAGGTGAGGCTATGATTGAGCATACTGCTTAGGTGGGGTGCCAGTTCATTCTGCAGTTCATGTAGAACGCAGCCTGGGATGTTGTCCAGTCCCATGGATGCTGTGTTCTTGGCTTTGGAGAGTGTGGTTTTTACCTGTGCAGCCGTGATTACAAAACCTTTGCATTCTTCCGGTACAGAGATGGCCCCTTTAGGGGGTGAAGTTAGCACTGAACCTATCTGCCAGGATGTTGGCAATATCAGCTGGAGCTGTATATTTAGTGCCATTGTGCTGTAACTCAGAGAAGATGTGAGTGTTGCCATTGAGATTCTTGACATAGTTATAGAATGCTTTGTGGTTGTCTTTAGAATCAGTGGCGATTTTGTTTTCATAACTAGCTTTGGAGGATTTTATGAGGGATCTTAGCTTCTTACTGTGGCTGACCACGTAGTTCCTCCAATCATGGGATTTTACTCTTTTTTGCAACAATTTCTTTCTTCTGTTGTAGAGTTTGTTTATGGCAGGGGATCACCAGATTGGCTTCTTTTTTGGAGGATAGCATCTTGGTTCTGTTAGGGATAGCATGATCCATGCACTCGTGTAAGTGCTTATAAAGTGGATTTGTGTAGGATTCAGCAGTCGTACCGCTATTGTCCGTCTGCATGGGTGTCATGAAGTTTGCCACTTCTATCTTAAGAAGTGTGAAGTTGGCTTTGGAGAAATGTTTTACTGTGGTTTCCCTAATGGGGGGTTGGGGCGGGATGTGGATGTCTGGGGTGATTACCTTGTGGTCGGATCTGACCAATGAGGAATTGACCTCTGGTGTGGAACATTGGTCACCCATTTGGTAATGACCAGGTCTAGGATATTGCTGCTCCTGGTGGGGCTGTGGATAATTTGATCCAAGGCATTGGAATTTTATTAGGGTGTTGGGTTGTACCCTAATATTTTCCAGTGTATTAAGAAATTAGCAATGGGAACCCTGGGGCATGGTGGGGGATCTGTAACAAGTTACAATTTGGATTGCGGTCTTGCCCAGAGTTAGTTGCACTTGGATAATCTCAGATGCATTATGCTGAGCAACTAGCCTGGAGGTGTGGATCTCCTTACTGAATATGTACACGTCTCCGCCTTTAATGTTTTGGTCCAAGTTAGGTGGCCAAAACGTGTGGTATGAATTATAGCCTGGTAATACAGGGGTGCTCTCTGGAGCCTTGAACAAGGTCTCTGTCACTGCACAGATGTCGATGTTCTCCATTTTAAGGAGTGCCTAGAGTGAATGCATTTTGAGGTTTAGACTTCTAGCACTGAGTAGCATTACCCTCAGATTTTGCTTGCTTGTACCTATTAAGGTGGTGAATTCGTCATTTGAACCTTGCCTAAAAAAGGCACTATAGGGGTGGCAAGAGCCTTAGCCAGTATCCGGAATCCCAAGGGCGACAGGTGCAGGCCATCTCTGGCAAAGTATCATGGTCTGTCGATCATGCCATCCCAGGCAGACAGATACTGGATCCCCTTAGAATGACACCAGAAGCTTAGCCAATTGATGAAGTCAATCATTTTGTCCTTGTACTGTGGTATCATTCTGGGTGATGGCAGGATGCTACTCAGGGCTAGGGTCATACCTGCCTGGGCTACAAAATCAGAGAGCTACTCCATGTCTCTTTTCATGTAGTCCAGGGAGGTACATCTCAGGTCATTCACACCAACAGAGTCATATTTGTACTTGTTGTGGAGTGACCTGAGTGCATGCGTTATGTGGCATATCCTGACACTTGACAGGCAGCTGACAGTCACTTTGTCCTTGTTTAGCCTGATGAGTAGAACATCAGTGTGCCTGACTACAAAGTCACCTATGACTTGAGTGTTGGGTATGTTGTTATGCCTTATGGGCTGTGGTTGAGCAGCACACTGAGTTTGTGGGCTATGTGTCATGTGGGTTGTGTTGGGAGGTGAAGGTTGCTTGCGTTTCTGCTTTGGAGGTCTCTGTTGCTTGAGCATATTTTTATTGAGAGCCTCCGTGAATGTAGGTGTGTGTTTCATGTTTCTATGTGTGTGTTTTGGTGGTGTAGGTTTTGAGGGACTATGTAATGAATGTGGTGTGATGCAAGTGTTTACCTTCACCTCTTGACTGTCTAGTCCAGTCTTGGGTGAAGAGAGCCTTGCTTCCAGTTTGGCTATATAAGTGCATCTCTCACAGGCTGTAGTGTTGGGTGGTAGGAGAAGAGGGTTGTCAGTGTACATGAGGCAACTGCTGCATTGCCCCAAGATGCCCAGATTCATCAGATAGACAGGAGAAAACACCGGGAGCTGACCCTTAGACATGCCTGGATAGGTGCTTATTTATTAAGCACTAAAAACTGTTTTCCTCTAGACAAGTGAGGAAAGTTGAGTGCTGTAGTAATTTGTAGCTTATTTAGTGCTTACAACGAGTTCTGAACAAGTACTGAGCTCAAAGAAACAGATTTTAGTGCGAAAACTAAAAAAACTGGCTAGTTCTAAGGGAAATTTTGAAGAGCAGACTTTATGGCGCTGGGAATAGTTTAGCCCTAGCTAAGCGGCGATGCATAAAATGTATTTTTTTTAATATAACAGTAGCAAATGAGCAAACTGATTTAAACAAATTAACCAATAAAAAGCTAAAAACTGAGCCCCGTTCTAGCAGTCTTCGATCAGACAAGTTCTAGCTGCACATTCCTGCCACTAGGGTACAGGGGAACCTTCTCCAAAAAAAGACGGTCTGGATTACTGCTCAAGTTATACAAAGAAAGCTAGATTCAGCAGGTCTGAAATTAGTCTATGCTACAGCAAACAAGGTGTACCAATTTCAGAAAGAAACAGTTCAAATAAGCAAGCACAATAAGCTTTAACCGAAACTCCCAGCTCAGAAGGGCAGAATCTACCCTATCCTCCCACAAGAGTGCAGACCACACCTTTGTAATGTACAATAACTGTCCCAAAGCCCAAATGCTTAACCAGAACTACTACACATTTAGAATAAGACACTAAGCCTTCAATCAGCAACTCCCAACTTAGAAGGATGTAAGCTACCTGTCCTGCCACAACAGTGCAAACCACAAACCTTCTTAACGTAAAACAACTGGTCTAAAGCTCAAGCGCTTCAACCAAAGGCTTAGAATAACAGTTATAATTTAATCAGAAAACTACAATGAAGTAAAAAAATGTGCAGCACTCCGAAAAAAAACAATAATCCAATCAGAAGAATGCTTCAGAGCCGAGAAAAACACCAGTTGTCCAGTTTACCTTATTTTATTCACGAACAATGGAACAGTAAACACATTTGTTTGATGTGTTTACTGTTCCATTGTTCGTGAATAAAATAAGGTAAACTGGACAACTGGTGTTTTTCTCGGCTCTGAAGCATTCTTCTGATTGGATTATAATTTTATCAGGCTACTAACAAGCAGTAATAAATGCAATTAAGTACTTTTAAGAACAAGCAGCAAAAGCAAAATAAAGTAATAAAGTAGGAATAAACACAACTACAGTACAAGCAGATGAATAAAGTGCATTTTTAGAAAACAAGCAAACTGATTTAAACAAATTACCCAATTAACCAGTAAAAAAGCTCAAAACTGAGCCCTGTTCCAGCAGTCTTAAATCAGACAAGTTCTAACTGCACACTCCTGCCACTAGGGTGCAGGGGAACCTTCTCCAAAAGAGATGGCCTGGATTAGTGCTCAAGTTATACAAACAAAACAAGATTCAGGATGCCTGAGTCTAGTCTATGCTACAGCAACCAAGGTGCACCAATTTCAGAAAGAAACAGTTCAAATAAGCAGGCACAATAAGCCTTTAACCAGAAATTTCCAGCTCAGAAGGGCAGAATCTAGCCTCTCCTCCCACAAGAGTGCAGACCACAAACTTTCCTAATGAAAAATAACTGGCCTGAAGCTCAAGTGCTTAAACCAGAACTAATACACTTTTAGAATAACAGACACTGAGCCTTCAATCAGCAATTCCCAACTTATAAGGATGTAAGCTAACTGTCCTGCCACAACAGTGTAGACCACAAACCTTCCTAATGTAAAACAACTGGTCTGGAGCCCAAGTGCTTATACCAAAAGGCTTAGAGTAAGAGTTACAATTTAATCAGGCTACTACCAAGCAGTAATAAATGGAGCAGAATAAATACAATTGAGTACTTTTAAGAAGAGGCAAAAGCAAAATAAAGTGCAATTTGTTTATTAAAGTGCAAGGAGACAGGAAGGAGGAGCAGAAGAAAAGGTTAAGAACCTAAGTGGGTTGGCCTTCTCAAATGTTCTCTCTGTATTAAGCAGAGTGAACACCAGACTGGGAGGGGTGTCCCAGATCAAATTAACAGTATGGGCGGGTAGTGTAGTTGAAGAATGGGTTAGTCTCAGTTTTAAATACCCTGCAAATGATTCAGTTTGATTCCTTTTTTTCTCAGTTAACTAGTATTTACTCTGTATATTTTGGCTACCTCTTAGAGCAAATGTTGTTTGTTTATACCTTGAAAAGTTTATTAAAATGAAATTTGACAAAAACATATTTTTAATATATACACAAATTAATTTATTTTGATGATTAAAGCCCACATTTTAGTATAAAGTCAATTTAGTATGATCACTGTAATGTAATGTAATGTATACTACATCATACAGGAACATAAAATAAATATATTGTATAGCTATAAAGTATAGATGTCATATGTGGTATATATGGCTTTAAATGCTAAAGACCCAGCTACAAGAAGCATCTTGCAGTTTGGATGGATTGTTGCATTTGAGTAAATACTTCATGGAGGCTAGTACTCAATCATCAGTATGCTGTTCACTCACCATCCTGACAAACCCTTATATGCCATAGTAATACATGTGCAGTAAGGTACTAGGTATGGACATACAGAAAACATGTCTCTTTTAGGTAAAAAAGTAATCATATTATGATGTGACAGTAACAGGCTGCTATAATGTGGACTTTTACCAAACATCTCTATCACAATAATAGTTATTGTTACATACTTTTTTGTCTAGCCATTTTCATTATTGGCTCAAACAAAGCAAGGCAGAAAGGCAATAAAATATTTAATTCTGAGGAACCTAGCAGGAAGAATAGAGGGAAGGTGCTCCTAAATCAGAGAAAGGAACTTCTGTTTACCTGATAAAACTACAATTACAGCCACTATTAATTTCTTTCTCTCTAGTAATCCATAGCATATGAGTAAAATCTAAATGGAAAGATGAGGCTTCATTTAACATTCCATGGAGTACTGCAAGAAAACCTTTCCTCAATTTCTGTCTCTCTAGCTTGCAATGTTTTGTGAAAGTATATTACCTTGAAACATGTATTAGACAAGCATGTGTTGTGTATTCATACACATCCTAAACAGTAACATAATGACACTCAAAATACGCAAATGACCACACAGATCTGAAGACACTGCAGTAGTTCAAAGTCTCCATTTGTAAATGGAGTGCATTTACTATTGGACATACTCACAAGAAGGTACAGCAAGTGCTGCCATAACAGCATGTAAACAACAAAAAATACACAATAAAGTGCACGAACACAGGCCTAATCACACTTTATGATCATTTTACATCATGCCATACAGTAAGAAATGTTATGTAAGTAGTTATGTCCTACAAAACTCTATAGTGTGAAGAAAAGAATGACAGTAATACATAAATGTTTTGATGAAGATACACAACACAGAGCATTATTATTTGGAAATGAAGTTATGCCTGTGAACAATCAAGGACATAGTCAACATTTTCATCTTGCCAGACTCGAACACATGTTGGGACAGATACCAGAAAGCTGTGCATCAACCTCTGACACCACAGAAATAAGCATACTGTATGTGTGTCATGACACACATTTGAAGGGTTTACAGCACTTTCTTATTGCAATGTACATGGATCCCCTAACTTGGAGCTTGATGCCTTAAAAACATTGCCTTCTGACTGTGCCACAAATACATTCTATACGTAAGCCACTCCTCAGTGGCACACATATCTGACAGATGTTACCAGATTCACACCCCTGCCTATCATACTACACACCCTACAGAGCTGTGTACTGACTGACCATGTCTGCCACAGGACACAGTAATACAGCTTGCTACAAATAACTAAAACTAATGTGTGAAGTGAGAAAGGACATAAAACTAAGTCAGAATGATGACAAGGAGGTAACTATGTTAATGTTCATATAACTGTGAGCAGAACAATATCAATGTTTATTGGCTATTTCTGTTGTTTTGTACACTGTCCCAGAATTATCAACACTCTGTTTATGTAGCTATGCTATACAAACCATTACTGAATGCATGTAGTGCAGGAGCACTCATACCATGACATTCGCAGAACTGTTTTATTGCCAGGAAATTACCAAATGAGTTTATATTTTTTCTCCAAAGTAGAAAATGAGAATAATAACTTCATTTAGTACTGTTTGCGTAATATCTGTGCATTCATATAATGCTGCACTGTGCTGGAATTGAATAGCAAGCTATGTTAAGTCCACCAATTAACGACATGTATATGAATCACATGTGCCACAATGGAAGACTTAACACAGCTCTGAGTCTCCGGCTATGTAAATTTATTTCCTCACGATTGTGTTGCAAACAATTTGTATAAGATAAAAGGTAATTGTATACATTAACAGTTGTGGATGCCAGTCATGCATAACATCGTTAAGGACATACACTACTTACAGTCACTCAATTCAAGCCATGACATCATGTTATTGTTGCAAGGGATATGTGTATTTGTAATGTCTTTAAAAGAGCATTGCTATATATCTATTTCTCACACAACATTGCTTAGGTATACACAAACACACATTACATATAATGCAGTCATCATTGTGACTGGCTAATGGTAATCATCTGCATGGCATGGATAATAACAGATTTGAACACATGCCTTACTAAGGCAACATCATACAGAACATTGTCTCATTTCTTCACACCACAGGAAAAGCCTTAGTAGTTCACTTAAGAAAGCCAAATTTCATCCACTGGCATCACTATTATTTAATAAAGCATTTGTGTGTGATAAATGAGCAGAAATTCTTTAATAAGAATCCCTAGCTAAACACATAGCTGGGTAGCAACACTGTTACCTACATGCACATTTGCAGTCATAATGACACAAGTGAGTCTAAGGCCTAATGGCTGGATATGAACCAACTTCATAAGATCACAAGGTACAAAACACTGCCTAAATCACACATACCACACAAGACATTGCTTTACAATTGTGACAGCGAACATTTGAATGGATGACATCACCATTGTTTAATATGATGTTCTTCTGGAAAGGAAAGGTGGCAGTTAAAAAACACAGTAACAAAAAACAGTTACACGTACTACATGCAATAAAACCCTTTTCTACACAGCACAACAGATAAACAGTAACAGTAGTCAGTCACTGCAGAATTCAAACTTCCTACATATTCAGTTATGCAGTTTAGACAGCACAGTATCAACAGCCAACGCCAAAGGATTAAGTGATATTACAACTGTGATATACTTCATTTCTGAAAGAATGGAGTAACTGTTGTTTTCCCAAAACTAGGTAATGCCTGAGGGTAATAGAAATGTATAGGGTAGCCCTCTGCAAGTGAAAATATATCTCCAAGTGAAACTTTACTTAAGGGGTGTTGTCACAGAGCCAACTGTACATGACAGTACACAAAGTCACGCTAGTTAACCAGTACTGGATTCAAAATCCCTACCTATCTAGTTTCACAAACTAGAGAATACAGTATTAGGTGCAAGAGCCACAGGAGAAGTCTAACTTTTATAGTGAGTTACAGCACTTATGAAAGTATGACCTCAGTAGTGCATTGCAGTGAACTTGTTTGCAATAAAAGTGGGATAAGGGGATGGGGATTCTTCTCTCAAGTTAAATTCTTCCCCTGAATGGAAGTAGATATAGGACATTTGTTCAGGAAGCTACACATACCTGACATGTAACTAATACACACACAAACACAAGTTTACCAGGGTGAGAACTGAACCTCCTACCTATGTATTTAAACAATTTAAAGAATACAATACTTACAGCAAGCACCACATGAGAATTCTGACTCTTTAGGGGAGACAGTGTACTTTTGACCAGATTACCTCATCAATGTGTTGCAGAGAAGATGCTAGCATCAAAAGTGGAATAAAGTACAGAGGAGGATGTGTCATAAGTTAAGATTTTCTCCTGAGTGGAAGTGGACACAGCACGTCTATTGTTGAGGCTTTACTTACCTGTCAGTAGAACTACACAGACACACACACACACACACACACACACACACACACACACACACACACACACACACACACACACACACACACATTCATTCATCAAACCATCTTCCTAACTAGTTACACAGTCTAGAGAACACAGTATGAACCACAAATGCCACTCTAGAAGTCCATCTCTTAAGGGGAGAGAGTGCACATTTGACAGGATGACCTCATCAGTGGGTTGCACAGATGATGGTCATGCTAAAAAGGGACTAAAGTGTAACACACACATTCACCACTGTCAGATTTAAACCACCTATCTAACTAGTTACACAATCTAGGGAACACAGTCTGAATCACAACTTCCACAGGAGAAGTATGAATTTAACAACATGGAAATGCACATCAGCTATGCATGTGTCTGAACAACCAGCATAACAACACTATGCTTGTCCCCTGTAATTACATACTTATCTGCTAACATCTATATACTGTCATTCATGTGCACTGTGTTACTGTGAAGGACATGTACCAGTTTCACAGCATGGAGTGTCAATGACAATCACAACTGTAAAACAATGGATTGTCAAGCAAGCCTTCATGACAGTTCATCCCAAAATGACTGCATGGAAATAGTAACCATTTATTGTATCACTGTCAGTTGCCTTGGCTTATACTTGCACAATGTGTATTGACAATACAATTTGACAATGCACTTTTGAATAACAGTGATGGATTATGTGTGTCACTGTAACAAAGTTACAAGTGTAACTGTTAGGCTGCAGACATACATTAACAGACTGAATTAACAGAGACAACATCCCTGTGAAAGCCAAACACCTTGGTTTTAAAATTCCAGTAACCCATACATAAGTTGTACAACCTACTCACATAATTCTTTGTTGTACTTTTTAATTCTCCCACTGAAGTGCAGCACTGGCATGTTCATTTGTGCTGCTGATGGAAAAGTACTAGGTCATGCATAATTCTATCTTGAGGTGTTGAACTTAGAATTGAATTAGCAGTACTCTATGGTGCTTTGTGCTGATCTTTGTGAAAATAAGTGGTATAAACATACATGCCAAAATATAATGGAATACAGAATAGATATGTGTTAAGGTCATGTTCAGTGTGTCATGATTTACACATTCGTCATGACCACTGCAGTCCTTCAGTTCTGTTATGTATGATACAGGTGTATTATGAAAATATATGATGGACAAAGCATGTAACTGTAGGTGGAAACATGGCTCACTGAAAGAGTTTTTGAATCAAGGAGGTTTATTGATGACACAGAAGGGGTGGGAAGAGGCTGGCAGTTTGTGACAGGAATACATATATAAGCATACTAAAAGATTAGTTTATGGATCATTTCTGTACATATATATATGTTCTGTTATTCTTCAGACAATCATAATTATTCAGACGAGATCTGTACAGCACAGTGCACTCAATAGGGGACAAGCACATTAATACAGCAGGAGGACAATGGTGTGTTAAGAAAAGGTGTAGCCAACAATTACACCCATAGGAGTCGTACAAAACATTCACAAACACTTTAGCATACATCTGGATTCAAACCCTGACAGTATTCTAAAACAAATCTACAGACCTGAGTATTATCTAACAACACCACATAGTCACTCAAACTTCATACAGTTCAAATATGACAGACTGAAGCTAAGGAGAATGTATACATTACTCTTCATTACATTCAGGACAATTGTAAAATCCCATAACATGTACATTACATTTGGTAGCCAAATAAATATGAAACAGTAACAAAGTCATGACACAGAGCTAGGAACAGATGGAAATATGGAGACAGTGATAGATGCAAAGTAGTTATATTTCAGTGGGGCCTTTTTTTAATCTTTGGGTGTATGCTACTTTTATGTTTTTCATGAAAAGCAATATGTCATGCTATGTGCAATCAAGTATTTCCAATAGGGAGCAAGCAGGGGTCAAAACGTAAAAATGCGATTAAGACATAAACAGTATAATGGTGGGTTAATAACATATGTAGACAACACTTACACACACAATAGTGATATTAATAAAACACTGAGTGTGAGTTTCACATATTTCTAGATTAGAACCCTTGACACTATGCCAAAAGCGTTTTACAGA
This sequence comes from Protopterus annectens, assembly GCF_019279795.1. Taxonomy (NCBI): domain Eukaryota; kingdom Metazoa; phylum Chordata; order Ceratodontiformes; family Protopteridae; genus Protopterus; species Protopterus annectens. The sequence goes on along the minus strand of NC_056745.1, from coordinate 1,149,339,911 downwards.
TGTCAATTATATCAAACATCACACAGGACATGTTACTTCACAGTCTTAATTTTACTGGTTTGAAGGGGCAGTCACAAAACAATGAGGCAAGGGAGAATGTAGGCATCAAGCTTCATCACAGTAATGACAATTTTAACATTACATAAGGTGTACATTACAGTTAAGAAGCAAGCTAAATGATCCACAGTTGAATGCTTCCTAACAATATTTTCAAATGAAACATTTACATGGTTTACGTTCAACTCTTCAGCCTATTCAAGAGATGACTGCCCTACTGTGCTTAGCTATGTACAGTCAGGTGAAAAGGCACCACAGTAATACAGCCAAAGGCAAAAACTGTGTACTTCCATTTTCTGCAAGGTGCAGCTGGTGCTCTGTGTCAGGCATTTAGCAACTGCTGAGGAGACACAGTTATGACACCGAAGGGGGGGAACAGACATAGACAGGGGAAGAGAATGGTGGGGGGCAAGAAGATTATGACAGAAGCATGATAATGGGAGATCAAAACAATACGTAGGCAACAGCTACACATAAAATAGTGAACTAAAACAGTCACTGACAGTTTGCAAATGCCTGGATTAGAACCCTTGAAAGTATGCAAAAATCAATCTGTTGATCTGAGCATTATCTCAGTGTGCCACAAAGGAACTCTTAATTCACACTGTTTAAATCACACAATTGATAGGATGATGACAGCATACTGGAGCAGAAGATGTGAAGAGAGAGACAGAGATGGAGAAACAAATAGCAGCAGTATTGCTTATGGTACATTTATGACTATCTTTATGGTCTGTTACCCTTAGTTTTTTCTTCATTATTAATTTTTCATGCCCTGTACAATAAAGTGCTTGCTATAGGGAGCAAAAAGAGGGAAGATAGTAGAAACATAATTAAGACATAAGCAAGACAAGGGTGGTTTTCTAAGTCTCCCTGTTGTAGATGGAATGTTTTGCCAAATACTTTCTTACTGCAGTACTCAAATGCTATGTTAATGAAATGTGTTAACTGGAGATAAATACAGACATTTGTAGTTAAACATATGACATGAATCTAAAATATGGTTAAAAGAATTCCTGCGCATAAAGCAACTGCACGGCTTAAAACCATGTAACAAAATCCAAATAAGGAGCCAGCAGACAATGACGAGCTGTGGAGACTTTATTTTTTATTCAAAGTACAAAAACCAAAACAGATCGGTTTCGGCTTGTCAAAAGTAACAGCCTTCCTCAGTGTTTGACTGAATATTTATACTCTGTGCTTATATACATAATCCTTGTGTTCAAGAGCCCTGTGATTGATTCATAAATTATAGATGTTCACCAGTTTTGGGACTTCGCCTTTTTCTGCAACAGTTTCTTCCTTCTGTTGTAGAGTTTAATAATGGCAGGAGACCACCAGATTGGCTTCCTTTTTTTGAAGGAGAGCATCTTGGTTCTGTTGGGTATGGCTAGTTCCATGCATTTATGTACATGTTCATGCAGTGCATTGGTGTATGAGTCGGCACTATTTCCCATTGGCATGGGTGCTGTAAAGTTAGCCACCTCTGTTTTCAGGAGCCCAAAGTCAGCTTTGGAGAAGTTTTTCAAGGTGGTTATCTTTGCAAGGGGTGTGGGTGAGATGTGGATTTCCATGGTGATTAAGTTATGGTCAGATCTGACCTGGGAGGGATTGACTACTGGTGCAGAGCTACGGTCACCCATGTTAGTACTATCCAGGTCAAGGATGTTGCTTCCTCTAGCGGGGCTTAGAATAGGCTGGTCCAGGGCATTGGAATTGAATTCCAGGAAGCGTGGGGCCAATGTTTTGGTGCTTGAGTAGTTTTCCAAATTGATGGAGGGGTAGTTGAAGTCTCCTAGTATGAGTGTTGGGATGGATTCTGATAGATTCCAGGGTGCTTAGGAACACTGAGTGAAAGTCTAGGGAAATGGTTCAGGACCTATAGCATGGTATGACCTGAATCGCCGTCTTACCCAATGTTAGTTGTACCTGAAGTATCTCAGATGCGTTATGCTGGGCTACTAGTCTGGAAGTGTACATATCCTTTATGAATATGGAGACACCACTGCCTTTGGAGCGTTGGTCCATGTTTCGGGGCCGAAAGGTATGGAATTATTTATAGCCTGGTAGCGCAGGGATGCTTTCTGCCACTTTAAACCAGGTGTCCATTACAGCACAAATGTCGATGTTCCCCATTTTGAGGAGTGCTTCGAGTGAGTGCATCTTGAGATTAAGACTTCAAGCGTTGAGAAGCATGATCCTCAGATTGCATTTATTTATAGCTGTTACGGTGGTAATTTGGTCTTTGGAACACCACCAAAAAAGGGCACTATAAGGATGGCAACAGGCTCAGCCAGTACCCGGAAACCCAGGGGTGACATATACAGGCCATCTCTGGCAAAGCATCGAGGTCTGGCAATCATGTTATCCCAAGCAGACAGATACTGGATCCCCTTAGAATGACACCAGAAACTTAGCCAATTGTTGAGGTCAGTCATTTTTTGTTTGTACTGCGGTATTATTCTGGGTGACGGCATTTTATTCCTATAGTAGAGTGAATTTAAGCACATTTGAGCAAAGTGATCATTGATAGTATGGCTGAAATTAAAATCTTCAACTTTTGCCACAGGAAGATAAAATGCCATTCACCACCACTCAGCAGTGGTGTGTAATGCCAACCTCTGTGCAAATGCACAGGGCAAAAACATTTTTTTTAAAGAGCCATTTCTGGACATGTGTGTTGTATGATTCGGTGTTTTCATCACACTGAATGTATGAATAAGGGGTTGATAGTGCAGAGATGAAAACTGTGTGTGGGGCCGGGCAAAAAGAAGGTAAGACAAGGGGGGAAGAAATTTGCAGGATGGTGATGGGAGAGCACCATAGCTATCTACTTCTTCACAACAGAAAAGTAGAATTGTACACAGACTTTCATGATTTTGCACAGTCACCACACCAGGAATGGTTGACAATAACACAGTACTGTTGTACAGCCAACTGCACAAAATCAAGTGTGTCCATATGACACACAGGCGAAGTGGAGAGCTACGTATGGAGCATAATTTTTTGTGGGGCAGGTGCCCAGTTTTCTGTTTTTTTTTGTGGGGCAGGTGCCCAGTTTTTTTTTTTTTTTTTTTGTTTTTTTGTGAGAGGAATGTTGGGGAATCTGCTTAGGAATGAGAGAGTCAGGTAGACAGGGTAGGTTAGGTAGGAGGCACAAACATACAAGACATACAGGGATAGTGTTGAACACAAAAGTTTGAGGTACACTATAACTGGGGATAGGTAAGAGACCTTAGAGGTGCATCCACGTCCAACTTGAGAATTGTAAGAATCTAGTCCTCACCCAAAGAACATCATCGCTGTTTCCTGTGTCAGTTGCCGGAGTCAGTGCTGGATGTGGCATCATTTTGGTAATATGATGTAGGACATTTTCAACCCTGCCAATTCAGGCATCGAGGGCCCTTTCCATTATGCCCTCTACCAGTCCTGTCAGCTCCTAATGGGTAACAAAATCACCACCTTCATCACCTCCAGTACTACTATTTCCAGATGGTAGTACTGCACCAGCAACCAGGACTATTTCTGCTGCAGCTGTACAGTACAGAAAAGAAACAGTGCATATATGAAAGGATAATGAATAACTACATTGGCTGGCTAGTTAATGCCATACCATTAAGGTGATGAGTCAGTATGCTTACACAACTGAGGGGTGTTTGCAGACTTAAATTCATTCTTCCATTAGCTCAGAAAGACCCACTTGCACCTATTCATGTCACTGTAGAGGTGACAATATTCCTCCACAGTTCTTGGAATGCCAGTTGCATTGGAGACAGTCTTGGCCATGCTATTCAGAGTTTCAGCCTTATATTAAGACCTGGTATAATTTCCCTGCAACAGCCTCCAGATTTAGCACTTCATGAGGAGTGTTACAAAACTCCTGGACTCATTACTCCCACCTTTGTGCTCTAAATGGAACACCATTCCAACCTTCACCAGTCATGTCTGCAGAGGTCAAGCTAGAAATATGTGTTGGAATTGGTGCCCAACTCATATCTCGAGTGTAGCAGCTTCTGACCGATGAAACACAGCCTTGCCAACTGTATTTGTGCAAATGAAAACACAGAAATGGCTTGGCAGACATATTGGCACTGATTACATCAAAAAGCACAGAAGATATGAAACATGGCAATGAGATTTTGCCATGTGTGATGCTCAACCTACTGACACGTTCCACTGTTAAACACTGAAATGTTTCATGGTTTTGTTATAATCATGGTTGGTTGGAGGACAAATGGTATGACTTGTGACATGTTGGGCTGTTAGGACTTAAACATTAGTAAGATTGAATAGTACCACCTAGGAATTGAACCCATGATATAAAAAAAGGTTAAAATTTTAAACTTCGCTTATTATCTGTCAGTACCACACGAGAACACACATTTTAACATGGTAATTAGAGGTATACTATTGAAGGAATGAATACACTTCAGAGATGCCTGGATGTCTGTGACTTTACTCAATGTAGAAAGGCAGTATTTGTATTTGCAAATACATCTCACATGCATGTAGCTGCAAAGCCTGAGTAAGACATGGTAGGTTACATTACATACATACTTCACAACACATACTTATATGTGATAACTCATAATAATAACATAAATACTGAGCACATCATACCTATAAATATGCATTCCAATTTACACAAATTATATTGGGATTCTATAGCAAGCAGTAATGATACATTTGTTGTAACAAACATACTTATGATACTCATTTGCATTTATTGTTACATTCCTAATCAAAATGTTGTGACAAATGGCATTTTGATCACCTCTATAAAAGTATCTGTAAATTGGATTCAAACCCTGCACCAACTGTCCTCTTTCTTCAAGCTCACTGCACTTGCACCCTGTGCCACAGAGAGAGTTACCTGACAGGTGTATTTTCTTCACTGAGTACTATCCAGAGTGTTAACAGATGTGCACTACCAGGCTCATTTGTACTACAGAAGGCAGTCCAAATTAAAATTTTCACTTTATCCTTAGGGAGTGAACTGTGTTTGCGTACTGGCAAGCGCAGAGCAAATCCAAAAGGCATTATAAAAAAAATAAATGACAGTGAAAAAAGCTGAATGAAAATTAACTCAATTAAAGGGTGTACCTACCAATGAGCAGAACATGAAGTACATTACAGAGACATTCATTCTTTTCACATTTCCTTGATGCATCAGAAATTTATTTTCTGGCACACATTACTTCGCATTAACTTCAGTTCTGATAATGTGAAAATGGGCAGACAACAGCTTACATGTTGTTAGCAATTCTGAGAATAGTTGAGTTTTAAACAACACAATGTACAACAACATGTACATCAATATGTTTTCAGACCTGCCCCTCTCTGGAAAAGTATCAGTTAAATGAATTTGAACCCGCATGTCCATTTCATATATGACATTGGGTATCAATATTTATTCTGAATCCAGTCATAAAAAATATCTGCAACTGGTTTTGAACCCTTTATTATGTGTTCTCCTTATCTAAGCTCACTTCACTTATACCTTGTGTCACAGAGATAGTTTGCTGACAAGTAGAATTTATTCACTCAGTACTACACAGAGTGCTGATGGCCACACAACAGTGCCATGCGTCTTTGTGCTACAGCAGGTGTCCAAAATTAAAGTTTTCCTTTTTTTCCTTGGGAAGTGAACTGTTGTTCACTGCTAGGGAGTGCTGCCATTCAAGAGTCTGCAATACCAAATGCTGCACAAATGTTATAAAGAAAAGAAAAAAATACTTAAATAGAGGAAACATTCTAAAACAAGTAGTTAAAATGTACACTGATATTTCCTCAACTTTGTTGACTTGCAACATGAATATATGCTCCTTAAACATCATTATGTTCACACAAGCAGCACCCTTTCTAGATCTGAACCACAAGACACCAGGGCATTACAGCACACACTTAAGATTATTATCAGTATGCATCACAGACACACATGCATGTATGTATATATATATATATATATATATATATATATATATATATATATATCTATATATATATATAGATATATATATATAGTGAGGAAAAAAGCAGGTTACATTTTCTCAAGATGTGACAAATTATCAATTGACATTACATGTGCAACAAAACCAAGTTCTGAAATTTGTCCTATGTAATTTGCAGTTAGATTGGTGGACGCCTGTGATGTTGGCAACAGTTAAGGTAATCTTTCCTAAAACAATATGAAATGAAAATGTGCAATGCTGCAGTTCTTTTCTTCTCATTATTTTGTAAGCATCATTCCCTTATCGGTGCTTCTCTATCAAGAATGCTATGTGACTTGCCTTGCTGATCATATATGTTTCAATGAGTAATGTACTTCTTTAGAAAGTACAGTTGTGTACACTTACCATAAATGTAGATGTTCAAGTGTCTTCACTGTTGCAGTCATGACTGTAGGGTTCTCCCCTGCCGACAGGCAGTCCTCGGTCGGCCAGAATCCCAAAGTCTGGGTCTGGCGTCGGCTGTTCAGCCATGCTCCTTGACGTCAGAGCGCCAGGAGTACAAAGCTGACAGCTGACGCCATGTTCTCCAGTTTTTCTTGCCCCAGATTTCAGGTGCTCCAAAATGAGTAAGATCCCATACCCTTTGCAAATACACCTCAAAAGAAGGGTGAAGAAGGTAACCACACAAAAGAAAAAATAAGAGGGGACAGGAGGGAGGGAAACCCAGACTGCAACAGTGAAGACACTCGAACATCTACATTTATGGTAAGTGTACACTACTGTACTATGTTCATCGTGTTTCACTGTTGCAGTCATGACTGTAGGGTTGACTCCCAAAGCAGAATAAAAGGGAGGTGGTCATAAAGAAGAGGGGGCGGCTAAAAGGCCCTGCAAGACAGCAGAAGCAAAGCCTGCCCTAGACTTAGAGTAGATAGGTAGATTGTAGTGCTTGGAAAAAGTATGCACTGAACTCCAAGTTGCAGCTTCCAAAATGTCTTTGGTAGGAACTCCTGAGGAAGGCAGCTGAAGTGGCAGCAGCTCTGGTAGAGTGAGTCCTTATACTCCCTGGGATTTGCTTTCCATGGTGTGAATAACAAAATCTGATTCCATGAGCAATCCATTTAGAAATGGTCTGTTTTGAAATGGCTTTACCTTGGGAACTTGAAGCATAAGAAACAAACAATTGCTCTGATTTCCTGATGTACTTGGTTCTGTCCAGGTAAAAACGTAGTTGTCTGTGTACATCCAAGGAATGCAAGATCCTTTCCCCCTTATTTTGAGGACTGGGGAAAAACGTTGGCAAGAGAATAGTTTGATTTAAAGCCACTTTGGAAACCACCTTAGGCATGAAAGTAGGATTAGTCCTTAAAGACACCCTGTCTTGATGAAAAATAATATAAGGTTCCACAGCCATGAGAGCTTGCAACTCCGAAACTCTCCTGGCAGAGGTCAGAGCTAACAGGATGGCTGTTTTCCAAGATAAAAACTTGATGTCAGAAGTGGCAGCAGGCTCAAAAGGAGGTAAAGTGAGTTTTTCCAAAACATAGTTGAGATCCCAAGCAGGAATGGGAGAAGATCTAGGGGGCCTTAAGTTCTTAGCTCCTCTGAGAAACTGTCTCATGAGCTGATGGGAAAAGATAGGAGGGTCTGTATTATAATGAGCAGAAATAGCAGAAGCATGGATCTTTATGGAAGAGAAAGAGAGACCCTTATGTAAGAGGTCTGTCAGGTAAAGTAAAATCAGAGGAACGTTAGGAATAAGAGGATCTGAATCCAGAGCCTGCATCCAGGAGCAAAATCTTTTCCATTTTCCTGCATAAGATTTTCTAGTGCTAGGTCGTCTGGCTTCTAAAATGACATCCATAACCTGCTTGGGTAGGAGAGAATGAATCAAAGATCCTGGATTAACCAGGCTGCCAGGTTGAGAGTTTTGACATGGGGAGTGCAGAACCTGACCCTGGTGCTGGGACAGAAGGTTCGGAGTCTGTGGTAATACCCAAGGGGGCTCCAGACAAAGGTTTTTCAGAGTTGGGTACCAAAATTGTCGAGGCCAATTTGGGGCCAACAAAATTATCATCTTGGGCTTGTCCTGTTTGATCTTTAATAACACCCGTGGAAGAAGAGGTAGAGGTGGGAAGTAATACACTGAGAGGTTTCTCCAACTGAATGATAGTGCATCCACTTTCCAAGCTAGTTCGTGGAAAGTCCTGGTGCAAAAAATCTGTAGTTGATGATTGAGGTGGGATGCAAAGAGGACTATGTGAGGACATCCCCAGACTGCTGTAATCATCCTGAATATTTCGATGTCCAGCATCCATTCGTGTGGATCCGACAGGTTTCTGCTCAGACTGTCTGCCAGGAAGTTTTGCTTCCTTGGTAGAAACTGAGCTTGAAGGTGCAGTTTGCAAGCTAGAGCTGTGTTCCATAGATTCATGGCTAGTCTGCAAAGGGGATAGGAATGAGATCCCCCTTGCTTGTTTATATACCACATAACTGTGGTGTTGTCTGTCCGTATCAGTAGCTGTCCTGGTTGTAGAAGATTCCTGAAAGCCAATACGGCTAACATTTCCTTTAAATTGATATGCAGGAGCTTCTGATCCTTTGTCCAAAGGCCCTGCAGACAGTTGCCCTGAAAATGGGCTCCCCATGCATAATCTGAAGCGTCCGTGGTTAGTATCCGAGTGGCTGGAGGCAGACTGAAGGGTTTTCCTATGTTTAGAGTACATGCCTTGGACCACCAAAGGAATTCCTTTTGGAGACAAGGCAGGACGGTGATCTGTATGTCTAAACTGTGGCAATGCTGAGACCATACACTTTTTAGGTACCACTGAATTTTCCTCATATGTAGTCTTGCATATGGTGCGAGAAGGATGCAGGAGGCCATGTAACCCAAAGCCTGCAGGAATTTCCTTGCAGAAAGCTGAGTTAAAGTTGCCAAGGTTTTGAAAGTTGAAGCCAGCTGTAATTGTTTTTCGGATGTCAAAAATGCCATCTGGGTTGTGGTGTTTAGAAGAGCACCCAGAAAAGTTATCTGTTGTGAGGGTGTCAAATTTGACTTTTTTTATGTTTACAGAGAATCCCAGGAACTTGAGAAGGTTCTGAACAAATTCTAGATGCTGGAGTAAGACATCCTTGCTGTCTGCCTGAATTAGACAATCGTCCAGATAAGGGTAAATTTGAATTCCCTTGAGTCTGCAATAAGCTACTACTGGAGCCAGGCATTTGGTGAAGACCCTGGGCGCAGTAGACAATCCAAAGGGCAGCGCAGAGAATTGATAGTGCCTCGATCCGGCCCTGAACCTGAGGTATTTTCTGCATTCCTGTCTGATGGGAATGTGTAAATGTGCCTCCTTTAAATCCAAAGTTACCATCCATGCATTTTTGGTCAGCATTGGAAGTCGCTGCTGTAGAGAAAGCATCTTGAATTTTGGTATCTCGAGAAAAGTGTTCAAGACTGACAGATCCAGAATGGGTCTCCATGAATTTTGCTTTTTGGGGACTAGAAAGAGTCTTGAGTAAAAACCTTGTCCCATCTCTGAAAGTGGAATCAGTTCTATGGCTTTCATAGCCAAGAGAGCCTCCACCTGGTTTAAGGCCTCTAACCATTGATGTTTTGGAAGATCCGGCCATCCGCTTGGTCTTGGTAGGGTATGAAAATGGAATTTGTAACCTTTTGAAACCACATCCAGAACCCATTTGTCTTGGGTTATATGAGTCCAATTTAGGTGAAAAAGAGAAAGTTTTCCTCCGAGTGGGGCTTTCAGGCAAGAAGTTCCTGCAGCCCAAGAGAGGGGGTCATTGAGCCTGTTTTCTATGAGCTTGCGACCTGTCCTCTCCTCCCCTAGGGGTGGAAGCAGTCCACTGTCTTGGTCTATAAGAGGCTTGCGTTTGAGGCCTTCCTCAGGAGCGTCAGTATCTACCCCTCTGAGGCCTGTCTGAATTGGGAAAGGACCAATTTTTTGTAGGCCAATTCCTATTAAATCTGGGTGGCTGTACTTGTAAGAAATCTTTAACAGTTTGCATGGATTTTGCCTTGTCCTCCATTTTCTTTATCACCTCTTCAGCCTTAGGTCCAAACAAAACATTATGCTCAACATGAGCATCCAATAACTTAGCTTTTACTTGATCTGGCAAGTTTTGTTCCTTTAACCTAGCATGCCTTCTAATGACTGTACCAGAGGCAGCAGCCCTACAAGAAGCCTCCAAGGCATCAAATCCACAGTGTAAACCATGTTTCCCAACTTGTTCAGTGGCATGCATTAAGTCATGTAATTCCTTATCATCTGCACAGGCAGAAATGGAAGTTGGCTTTTGTTTCAAAACAGACAGAAGAAATTGCTGGTATTTCAGCATATGAAATTGACAGTTTAAAGCCCTAATAGATAAAGTAGCAGAAGTGTACACTTTTTTGCCCCATCTTTCTAAAGATCTGGAATCCTTCTCAGTGGGAATGGGGTTTTTAGCAGAAGCGGCCTTAACCCCCTTAGGACCCTGAGAAATGGTTTCAGGATCAGCAGTAGGATTCTTGTATAAAAACTGGTGGGAATCAGGAACCCTATAATATCTGTCTGGCTTAACAGGAGCTGGAGGAAAAGAGTCCGGAGTTAAGTTAGCCTCCGAAAAAGCATCATCCACAATATCCAAAATAGGAGGGATAGCCAGGGGTCTATGTTGGGGAAGAAGAAGAAGAAAATCCCTAAGTCTTTTCTTAGATTCCGAGTACTCCTGTCCTTCCCAGTGAAAATGTTCTCTCATTTCATGTAAAGTTTCCCCAAGAGAGAAATCCTCAGGGGGAGAAGCTGAAGGAATGGATTCCTCAGCATCAGAATCCTATCCTCATAAGGAGGGAAAGAATATTCCTGGTCAGAAGAAGAAACTGAAGAAACAGAAGCCTGATCAGAGGAGTCATAATACACTTCCTGCCTTGGCCTTTTATCTGGAGGGGGATGTGAACCTCTAATCATAGTAAGTAAATCCTCTGCCATCTTAAGTAATTGTTTCTGAGACTTGGGTGCCGGATCAGAAGAGGCCTGAGCTGTAGTCTTTGATTTGGAAGGAGTCTTTGCCTTTGCCTTTATTAGAAGCTGAGTAGGCCTGAAAACCTCTTCGGAAGCCAGTACCTGCACAGTGGCTCTGGACCCATCCGAAGGAGCATTGTCCGAAGGTCCTGCAACAGAAATATTCAAAGGCCTAGTTGGCTCCTCGTGGGAGTCCGTTTCGGCCATCGGTTCCGAAATGGCCGATGACAGGGGCTGCAAAAGCGCCTCACTGACGACGGCCGAACCTGAAGCTGGCTCTGCTTGTACAATATCGTCCGATTTTGACCTCGGAGGCCTGCCTTTATCCTTGCGTCATTTGTGAACTCCGGTAGCCGGAACCGAATCCGACGACATTTTGTAATTAAAGCACCTACCGAAGTAATGAAATGCAAAATCATACCCTCGTTTAATTGTACGTTGATTGAATCTAGCACAAAACCGACAACTAGCTACGTCGTGGTCAGGGCCTAAGCAAGGAATACAGTAAGAATGAAAATCCTTATGAGGTATTTGCTTCCCACATGAAATACAATTATTAACTTTTACTGACATCGGACTGGAACAAGAAAAAAGTTTCCCCAACGGGGTACTTAGCTTTGAGTAGGAGAAGAAAGTCTTCGGACAGAAGTACGTTTAGCAAAAATTGTCAGGAGTCAGCCAACCGGCAAATGTGAACTGCTATCACCGCACGGCAAGAAAGACTGGAGAACATGGCGTCGGCTATCAGCTTTGTACTCCTGGCGCTCTGATGTCAGAGAGCATGGCTGAACAGCCGACGCCGGACACAGACTTTGGGATTCTGGCCGACCAAGGACTGCCTGCCGGCAGGGGAGAACCCTACAGTCATTACTGCAACAGTGAAACACGATGAACATCTGCAGAGAAAATGTACTCAGAAGCACAAAGTGTAGTCATAAACAATTCATAGAAATATTAGGACGGCTGCTCTCAGTGAATGCACTCATACACTTTCTTGGAATCCCCTTCTCCCTGACATACCTCAGTAAGTGTACATCAAAAAGGACTGATTGTGAAACCATGGTTGTTCCTGCAGTCAGACTAATTCATACTTTCAAGCCCTTAGAAGGTAACATTTGTTAATGCTCATCCTTGTACTGCTAGGTTGTCTGCACACAATTGTGTAGGTCCTTACACTAATTCAGTCATTATACTAATGCAACCTAATCTGTTACATATGCACATAATACAAAATGTGTACACCAACAATAAAGAAAATGCATGTATATGTTGGATATAAAATGTATGAGTATGTATAATATATAAATATTAAATAAATGACTATGCACTTATATAAAAAATGTGTGTTGAAATGTATAAAAATATGTATTATACATAACTAAAATAAACATCCTAAATGTGCCACTAAATTTTCAAACTTGCCCCGCAGTGTCCCTATATTATTAATCAGAATAAAGTATATATTGTCGAGAGAGGGAAGATTATTGAAGCTGACACCTTTGCTAATTGCAATAGCGAGGGGGTTGTGTACCTCGCTTTATGTAAAATATGTGGGGCATTTTATGTGGGCAAGACCACGCGTAAACTAAACAGGAGGGTGTATGAACATATGAATGCTGTAAGGATACAGGATAATAATAATGCATTATATAAGCACACATTGGACTGTAAAAATTCCAAGTGGACATTTTTTGTTTTGGAAAAGATAGTCCCTGAACCTAGGGGTGGTGCATGGGAAATAAGAATAGATATGAGGGAACTTTTTTGGCAGTTGGTGTTGGAGGCTAATAAGCACCCAAGAATTAATGAACATCTATCTATAGTACCAATTTTAAAGATGAGAGCTGCTAAATTATAAATAAATTGTATGGAAAACATTTTAACCATTGAAAACAACAGGTTAAAGTCTGAATATTTAATGGCACATTTAGGATGTTTATTTTAGTTATATATAATGCATATTTTTATATATTTCAACACGCATTTTTTATATAAGTACATAGTCATTTATTTAATATTTATATATTATACATACTCATACATTTTATATTCAACATATACATGAATTTTATTTATTGTTGGTGTACACATTTTGTATTATGTGCATATGAAACAGATTAGGTTGCATTAGTATAAGCTAGTCAACATGAATTTTAAATGCATTGTATTTCATTTTAAGGAACGGAAAGATTTTAAAGTATTGATTTTTATTGGTTGATTAAACAATTGCATGCACTATGGGTGGTATAAAAGGAAGTCACAGCTTGGTAAATCTGTTTTGCATCTGAGGAAGTGTAACAGAAGACAAAAACGCTATTGTGGTGTGTCTGCATTTATGCAAAAAAGCTGTTGGTTCCACATTTCGCTGTGGTAAAAAAAATTATTTCCACCTCTTTTGAGTGCCAGGACTGTGTTGGTTTTGGTTTACTTGTTGTTTCGGGTACGCTTTCCTCCGTTTCTTTTTGGTGGTCCTTACACTAATTATAACTACTCTGCACTTAGTGCAGATTGTGGAATTCATGAATGCTAATGAGTTCATACCTCATTTGTATACTCGTAGTGCTGAGAGGTCTGAATATGCACTATATAACGATAATTGTGTAGGTAAGGAACTTGTATCATAGTAGGGGAGACTGTTTGGATCCAAAGATCTTGATACTGCTATTTGCTTTAAAAACTTGTTTCTGTTTTAACAACAGATTTGCTGCATTTTAATCTTACTGATAGACTGAATTTCACAATCAGTTTACTGCCTGCCTTATTTACACTAGCTGTTGGCATGTGTATCAGTTATTTCTTGACCATTAAAAATGTTTCCAAAGGAGGCGTGACCAAGATGCCAGTCTGATAGCAGCAGAAATCCACAGCTCTGCTTAGATTTTAATATCCTGACAGGAAATATACTTTAATTTTTTAGAAAAATCTAACTAAAAGTATACTAAAAGATAGATTAACAGACTATTATTTTCTAAAAATTAATACATACTCAGGAGAATTTTTTAATTATTCCTGTCAAGACATTTTCTACTGAAGATCTAAAGATGAGCAACTCGAAGAACCCACACCAGGAGAGTGCAGTGAAGAAAGAACTACATCTTATAATAACAGACATCCAAGAACTGTCACTAAAAACATGAGCAACTCGAAGAACCCAAACCAGGAGAGTGCAGTGAAGAAAGAACTACATCTTATAATAACAGACATCCAAGAACTGTCACTAAAAACATGAGCAACGTGAAGAACCCACACCAGGAGAGTGCAGTGAAGAAAGAACTACATCTTACAATAACAAACATCCTAGAACTGTCACTAAAAACATGAGCAACGTGAAGAACCCACACCAGGAGAGTGCAGTGAAGAAAGAACTACATCTTATAATAACAGACATCCAAGAACTGTCACTAAAAACATGAGCATCTCGAAGAACCCAAACCAGGAGAGTGCAGTGAAGAAAGAACTACATCTTATAATAACAAACATCCAAGAACTGTCACTAAAAACATGAGCAACGTGAAGAACCCACACCAGGAGAGTGCAGTGAAGAAAGAACTACATCTTATAATAACAGACATCCAAGAACTGTCACTAAAAACATGAGCAACTCGAAGAACCCAAACCAGGAGAGTGCAGTGAAGAAAGAACTACATCTTATAATAACAGACATCCAAGAACTGTCACTAAAAACATGAGCATCTCGAAGAACCCAAACCAGGAGAGTGCAGTGAAGAAAGAACTACATCTTATAATAACAAACATCCAAGAACTGTCACTAAAAACATGAGCAACGTGAAGAACCCACACCAGGAGAGTGCAGTGAAGAAAGAACTACATCTTATAATAACAGACATCCAAGAACTGTCACTAAAAACATGAGCAACTCGAAGAACCCAAACCAGGAGAGTGCAGTGAAGAAAGAACTACATCTTATAATAACAAACATCCAAGAACTGTCACTAAAAACATGAGCAACTCGAAGAACCCAAACCAGGAGAGTGCAGTGAAGAAAGAACTACATCTTATAATAACAAACATCCAAGAACTTGAAGAAAGAACTACATCTTATAATAACAAACATCCAAGAACTGTCACTAAAAATGGACAATTTTGAAAAAAATGGATATTATCAGACAAGAATGCAGTAAACAACTGGAACGTCTAAATGGAACAGTAAAAAAAAACAATCTGAACAGATTCTTGTTTCAGAGGAAACAGTGACTGACCTGGATACTACAGTGACAGAAAATGAACATCACAATGAATTTCTTCTGAAACAAAACACCAGGCTGAATGAGAAACTGGAAGACCTTGAAAGTAGATCAAGGAGGAATAACATAAGAATATATGGAATTCCTAAGAAAGAAGAGGGTGCAAACATGATTCAGTTCCTCAATAAGTGGTTTTCATCAGCACTAAACATGCCTGAATCCCTCTGTTTTGGAACTGAGAGTGCTCATCGGTCCCTGGCAAATCCAGCTTCGTCTCTGAGTTCATCTAACCCCAGGTCTATAATAGTTAGATTTCTTTCCACACAAGACAAGGACTTAGTGCTGAAATCAGTTTGGACTAATTCCCCTATCAAGATGGGTGAAAAAGTTATTCATTTTGACCATGACTACACCTGTTCCTCTAAGTCCTCAAAAAAGTCAATATTAAAGCTCAAATTCTTTTTCCTGCAAGAATAAAAATCACATTGCCAGAAGGAGTGAAGATCTTTGATTCCCTACAAAAAGCTGTAGAATTTATCCAAAAGAAAAAAATACTGTCGGACATAGAAGAAATGGGATGGTCATCCCAGAGTTTGAAGAGACAGGCAACAAAAAATGTCTGGTCTGTGAAGGAAGGAGCAAACAAAACTAAGAAACTAAAGGACAAATGAATGAATTCCTTCTAATTTTAAATGCTTTGTTTTATGAATCATAATATATTTGATTCTGGAAAATCTCTATACTGTAAAGTAATGTGAATCATCTTTAGTATTAACATTCTCTTTTCCTTTCTATATCTACTTCTTCTAATTACATACAGTACTAAGTATTTAAATAACAGTCTCTCTCTCTCTCTTTCTTCCTATTCCTTTTTGTTACCAATGTTCCTTTTCTCTCTTTTCCCCACTATAAGTACTTTACATACTTTTCCCTTTTAAATAATTACAAATGATATATGTCTTCAAATTCTTCAGTAATAGTATAATTTGACTCAATACCAAAGTGCATTATTTCTAGTGGGTCAGTGGTGGGATAACATTATGTTTCTGATTAGTGTTTCTAACCAGATGTTTTAGACTCTTTGTTTAGACACATATAAACATTAATAAAGTACATTAATGATGTTTTATATATATATATATATATATATATATATATATATATATATATATATATATATAAGGTTCTTTTTTTCTTCTGGTCTGGTTCTGGTTAATTGGTGGGTAAAAGACTGAAATGTTATAAAATGATCTCTGATTTGAGGCAGCTGTTGTTTTATATGAAAGGATGAGAAACACAGAAATGAGGAACCAACCACAAGGAATGCTGAAAGAAATGTTCTAAATAAACCACTGGTATTCCGCCAAAAAGCTGATAGCAATCCGTTGTATAATCCAAAAGAGTTCTTTATTTAAAATACAAAGAATGAGCGCTTTCGCGTGGTAAGTCCACGCTTCATCAGATATCAATTAAAACAGCACATACACTGGTATATAACCGCTAAAACGCGGGAAAATTAACTAAATTGTTTAATACACAAAACCTGTGTTCTAGTGCTGAGCGCTCTGTGAATGCGCTCGTTAAATGACAATTATTTTACTAGTCAATGAACAACCAAACCTCACAAACAAATGCTGAGTCTGGCTGGAAAATCATAAAAAGCTGAGCACAATATTATTAATATATAAACAAACATGTCCTATATTTAATCTAAATATAGATATAACCAAGAATCCTTTATGAATATCTTTCTAAATTGTAAACATAGATCTCAGTATAAATACAATGCTTGTATAAACATAATATATCATATTGTGCGCTTGCCTGATAGTATCAGAGTAAAAACAAGGTGAAAGACATAAATTTTTATATATAACATCTTCTTGAAATCAGCTTGCTTCAGCTTAAAAGTACATTATAAAGAGATAGTGTTGTGATAGTCAACATTAATTCACTAACATAGCGAAACGCTTATAAAAAATATATATTTATGTGTATAGTATTTATGTTTCATACAAAAAACACTATCGAACCATAAAAAATATGTCTTTAATGCTGAATCTATAAGATGAAATAAAATATGTGAATATTCAAGTAAAGATGTTGAAAACTAAGACTGGCTAATCCGCAAACATAACAAGAACGTGAACCTGAGGATGACGCTCAAAACGCATTACTATTAACAAGATCCAGCAAAAAAGCTGATATAACAAACTGACATGCTGCATATATGCTTGACCCCAGCTAAAAAGTTTTTTCGAAATAATATAGAAACAAAATACAATGTGTATAATATGCTGAGAAAATGTGAATGCATGTGTTAAAAACTCCATTAAACAAAATTGAAGTCAACAATGGCAAAAAGTCTGAAACACTGAACAGTCGGTATAGAAACATGCCTGATCACAATGCATGAAAAAACATATAAATAAATATGCTCCTGTTTTTGTCTGACTCCTGCCATAGTGTAACACAAAAAGACAGAATATGAACTTAAAACATAAACCAAAAAATGATATGAACTACATGGAAATATAATAGATCTAAATTATGATTGTGTACAGTTGTGTGCCTGAAGATTTTTTCATCATCTAGATAAGAGTACAGGCTTAATAGATAAAAAATGATTAATGCCTGGTGCTAAATGCGCTCCTAATCTTAAAATCCAGTTTAGTTCCATGATGGCCAAATTATTCTCCATATTACCATCCCTGCCATTATAAGTGACCACCTGCAGGACTCTAAAACTGAAAGAATGAGATGGAAATTCTATGACGTGTTTTGCTAAAGCATTGGTCTCTACTTTCTTCCTTATGTCATACAAGTGGTTATATATACGCTCCTGAAGTTTTCTTTTGGTTAGTCCTATATAAAATGCCTGGCATTTAGTGCATGTGGCAAGATATATCAGGTTACGGGTATTACAGTTAGCATAAAAGTGTGGTGTAAAAACGTAATCCATAGTTGGATGCTTGAATGATTGTTCTTTTGTTATATAGTTGCATCTGCTGCAACTATGACAGGGGAACGTGCCTTGTTTATGTGAAACAGGATTATGTGTAATCATACCTTCTTTAGCTGGTGCAATATGTATGTCACCACATAAAATCCTTTTAAGGCTTTTACTGTTCTTGTAAAGGAAAGATGGATTCCTCCCTACGACATCCCTAGTATGAGCATCTATAGTTAGTATATGCCAATTATCATAAATGACTTGTTGTATTCTTTTTATATCACTTGTATAAGTGATGGTATATCTAATGCGGCTATTAGTCAAATGTTCCTTACTGTAATAATGACGTGATGCTTGGCTATCTATCTCTGTATGAACTGGCTCTATAGGTATTATCTGCCCTAACGTCTCATATTTCATTTTCCTGACCATCTTGGGGTCATATCCTCTGTTGATGAATAGTCTCTCTAACAACAGAGCTTCTTTATTTAGGTCTTCGGCTTTGCTACATAACCTAAGTATCCTCATCCTTTTATATGAAAGGGTTATTTTCTTCATGACGTTGATGTTTTGTGAGGAAACTGATGGTCTGTGTGACTGTTCTCATTGTGGAGATTCATGAACTACATTGACAAGGCAGGTTGTGTGGTTTTTTTTTTTTTTTTTTGCTTTCTGTAAACTCTTAAAGCTTCAAGATTTGATTTCCTGCTGAAAATGCTTTTTTCCTCCGTAGAGACAACCTCTGCTGTGCATGAGCCTATTTAGATACTTTTTAACAAGTTTATGAAGATGAGGTTGAGGAAATAATAGCGATAACATCACATGACCTTTTGAACTTGTTAAATGGCTATATTTAGAATTCATTTCTCTTGAAATTGTTATCCTTCACTTTAAATGGTAAATAATTAGTTCCGATAAAAGTGTTTAACTCCTTTGAAAATACCTATGTTCTTTTATAGATGCATACATTCTGCATATTCAATGATACTTTTAGTAACTAAATGACATCAAATGAACTAGGAACTGCATTAGAAAACTCATTATGCATATTAACATATGTTACATAACTAAACCTTTAGTAACTAAACCTTTAGTAACTAAACAGAGGGTTGTGGGGCTTTTTTTTTGTAATACGTGTTATAAATATATATATATAAATATATATATATATATATATATATATATATATATATATATATATATATATTCAACAGATCCTTACATGAAAAATGTTAGATAGATGACTGACAAAATGGTTAAAACCTCTGATGTTTCTTGAAAAGTCTTGGAAATATTAACAATCTTCTTAACCTTCAGTTTCTAATGTTTATACATACTTTGATCTGATGTGTATTTCTGACATATCTACTTATCAGAGGTGTTATTATTATATGTGACATTCATATAGCTTCAGTTATATTGGACACTCTCATTTTAATGTATATTTTATGGACTCAGATTTCTTTAGTTGCTTTCATAATGCTTTTCTTTTTATACTATATTCTAAGCAGAGATGGATAATTTGTGTCTTTTGGTGTTGGACATGTGGTGGATGGATGGTTTAGTTAAGTTTTTAACTAAACCAGAAATGTTATGTTTCATGTATGTGTCTGTAAATAGTTTGGGGTTTTTGAAAGTAATACACATTATACATCCATGGTAAGTACGTTTTCAGTAGATTTCAAGTCAACACGGAAGAAAGGTCTTTCAGTAAGTAACAATATACACATTATAGTCAATGGCTTATAAATGTTTATCATTAAATATTAATGGTTTGAATGATAATGTCAAAAGAGCTGGTTTGCTTAAATATATCAAAATGCCTAAAGCTCAGATCATCTTTTTACAGGAAACCCATCTATTAAAAAAAGACATACAATAATACTCATTTAATGGCTATACCATTCTGGCTGATTCATGTTTTAAGACTAAGAGAAGAGAAGAGGCACTCTTATTCTATGGAAAAATACTTATACTTTGCCAAGAATTGTAGATACAATTTCAGATAAAGTTGGGATGCTAAGCATGGTTATTTTTGAAATCAATAGGAAGTAATATACTTTGATTAATACATACTGGATACCAGGACTAAGTACTAAATATGTTGACAAATACCTGTACCTGATTACTTTAAATGCAAAAGGGGAAATTATAGCAACAGGTGATTTTAACTGCATATTATCAGGCAATGATACTTCTAAAAATGGTAAAATAAAACTAACATCTCAAGCCAAGAAGTTAAATGACTTTACAAACCAGATGAACCTTAAATATATACATGGTCTAAGAGAACATTATTTTTTATTCTATACTCACTATTCATATTGGTTTGGTACACAAACAAACACTGATGAGGTCTTTGTATCAAATAATATATACTCAAAAATAAGTGACATATCTATAATGACTTGTCCACTTTCAAACCATAATGTTTAAACTTTATATTAACTATGCATACAGATGATTTAAGATTTCTACAGAGAATTCCTGCTTACATAACTAAGTTAAAAGACTTTAGGGAATGGATAATGAAAGAAATAGACATGTTTATGGAAACAAATGATAATGGTGAAGTGACTGATACTATACTATGGGACACCTTTAAAGTTTATATATATGGTAGAATAAAATCTTGGTACCTTAATAAAGGAGAGAGTGGGACAAAGAACTTTTAGACTTACAAAAACAACATAGTCAAGATAAAAATGGACGCAAAACCAAATAAAGTAGTACATAACCAAATTACTAGTTAAATCAAAAATACTTAGAAGTTCTGAATCATAAGGTAGTCATAAATTGGAAAATTTGAAATTACAACCTTATGGTGCAGATCCTAAGTATCTACATAAAATAGCGGTAAGATCCAAAAAAAATAAATAAATAAACAATCAAAATGTTATTAATGTTATTTAAGAGTACATCTAACTTAATGGGCATATTAGAAGTGTTCAAAAACTACTATAAAGATATAAATTATAACACACCACTTTTGGAGACAGATAATGCAATAAATACTTTTATTCAAGAAAATATAACTACTAAGGTGTCAATGCAACAAAATAACATATTAAATAAACAAATAACACCAACAGAAGTGAAAGAGCAAATAAAAAATTTAAAAGATAATAAAGCTCCAACACTGGATGGAATAATTCCTGAACTATATAAGAGTTTTCCTGAATATATAAGAAAGAAAATGCTGAGTGCCTTTACTATGGTTAAGCAAAATTGTATAAAACCCCCATTGTTGAAATATTAAATTACCCCACCCCCATTTTAAAACAAGGTAAGGACCCAAAATCTTGTGACTCATATAGGCGAATTTCATTAGTAAACACTGATTATAAAACTTTCATGACAATACTAGCTAATAGGATAAAGAAAATATTACCTAATCTAACACATAATGATCAGACAGGGTTCATTCTTCATAGAAAAGTGCAAGATAACATTATTACCATCATTAGTAGACATAGCATGCAAATACAAAAAACAACTAACTATTATTAGCCTAGACATAGAAAAGGTTTTTGATTCTATTAGTTGGTCTTATCTACAAAGAATTCTGATTGGTTTTGAATTCTCCTCAGATTTTGTCAACTTATTAATGAAAATTTATAGTGGGGCACAAGCTTATGTGAAAATCGGATCATGTCTATCCTCACCACTAGAAATCCTCAAGGGAACTAGACAAGGTTGTTCTTTGTCACCATTATTATTTGCTCTTTCAATGGAACCTTTTGCTACATATATCAAAAACAAGCAAAATATAAAAAGCTTTCAAGTTAATAAGGACTGTTGTCCTGAGATACAATTATTTTCTGATGATATGTTGTTAACGTTGGGTGATATTGATGGTTCTTTGCATGATGTTATAAATACCTTAAGCAAGTCTGAATGAATTTCAGGACTTAAATGTAATCATAATAAATCCAAAACATTACTAATTAACAAAAAGATCAGCAAAAAATTAAAGAGAATAGCCTGTTTAATTGGGATAATGATGTATTAGAATATTAGGGTGTCAGAAAGAGTACATGGAAAGAGTCTGTTAAACTAAACTACAATAATTTAATAACCACCATTAGTGAACTAATCAAAAGATGGAATAAAATGTTTTTCACAATGGAGGATAGGCTCTCTTTAATTAAAATGATAATTTTACCTAAAATTTTGTTTTATATACAGTCATTGATGCCCCCTCCCAAAAACGTATTTAAAAAATTAGATTCCATGCTACTTAAATTTTTATGGTTCCCTAAGATTGCATATAAATGGCAAATTAGAGCTTGGAACAGTAAAAGGATAGCATTCCCTAACTTAGATATTTATTCCAAATCAGTTATAAGTAATGTAATATTACACTGGATCTCACCTAACTATATATCTGGCTGGAAAATAATACACGAGATTCATATAACTGATGCCAGAACTACAGAAAATCAATTTAAGGAACAATACGGAATAAGTAAAGTTCATTGGCTTTTACGTGAATTTTGCTCATTTAACAAGAAGTTTGATCATTTTTCTTATGGCATTAATCAAATATTTAATAACTTTAAAAATATAATTGATTGCAATTACAACACTAAACACTAAACAATTCATATTTCTTATATTCCCTATAGCATACTCACCTGATTGCCTAGATTCTTTCAACATCAAGGTGATGCAAAAATTAAAGGAAAATAACTTCATATTCTGGCATCTGTTTATTGAAAATAAAGAGTATTAAACCACTAAACTCTCTTCTATTTTTGATAATAGTCATGACAGTTGGTTGTTTATACACTCATTACGGCAGTTTACAGAAAACAAAATGAGAGTATCAATCAATCTAGAGACTGAATCTATATCTAGTTTGATCCAGCTTTTTATTAGGTCCCTTGAAAAGACAGATTATCAAAAATTAAGTATCTCACCTATCTATAAGATACTAAGAGAAGACACTCTAAAGTTTGACTCAGATTTTTGGAATTACTATGTAAAGATTAATGGAGAACAAATATCTGATGAATCCAAAAAACTGTTATTGAAATCTATGCATGGTACCGCTTCTTCACTATATTGGAGATTGTATACTTGGAAATGTATGAATAGAAGTTTCTATACTTCACATAAAATAAATCTTGTACTCAAAAACAGTGAAAGTAAATGTTGGAAATGTGATAAAACTACTAGAGGTCAACTGGGTTCACATGTTCATTGAATGTAGAAATGTTGTTCAATACTGGAAAGACTTCAGATATTTTGTGGCTTTACGGTCTGATAGCGGTCATATTTCTAACTCACTGATCCTATTCAATGTTCCTATACCCAATGTAATACCTAAATCTCAGATTCAGTTACTCTGGTCAATTCTTGCAATTGCCAGAAAAGTTATTACTTTGAACTGGAAAAGTAAACAAGATTTGATGTTTAAAGAATTTATTTATTTAGCAAAAGTTGTTTTAAGAACTGAAAACCATTTGTTATAGAACTCATAACATTACTCATAAAAAAATAGCATGGCAAAAATTGGAAAACCTTTTAAACAAATACTGATAAATTCTCATGGATAAAATGACTGTTTATCATGGATGAATGTAAATACTGTAAATAGTTTTGTTACTGTTTTATTTTAGTTTTGTTATTGTTTTATTGTATTTGTTATATGTACATTTATGTATGTTTATAATGAAAAAAATAATAATGTTTTGGGAAAAAAAATGTTTTCCAAATAATGTTACCTGACATTTAATGGTACTTTTAATCTGAAAAGATAACCACTTAGTGTAGAAGACTGTTGCATTACTTATTAGCAAGTTTATGGTTTTTTGCATTATTAGCAAAGAAAATGGTGTGTTAAACTTGTGACCCAGCTGCCCTCCACAGAAGAGAATATCAGACAACACTGTTATCCATTTTTTCTTGAATGCTGTACACTACTTTTGTTAATGTTGCAATGTATTACAGAGTTACAGACATGTTTGTCTTCTTAGCAATTTTTTATAAATTCCTCTCTTTCGTGGTTGGAGTCACATATTTTGTGTATGACGGATGGATACATTTACAGATATTTTTCTTTTATTAATAATACTTTTTGGCTTACTTATGTTTTTTTTTTGTTTCCTCTCATACAAGGCTATACTGCTCAAGGCATCTGCATCCTGTAAACCGCCATACAGTGATGCGGAGAATGAAGTAATCATTCAGACTACATCGCCGTGAGTCATTCCTCTTAGAGAGATGCAGGGGTGACAAGTTCTCCCAAAACTGTATTTAGGAGCAGATGGTCAACAATGTTAATGTAGTTGAAGGCCACAGACGTACACATTCCAAAATAAGACATAGGGCCATGGACATGATCATAGTGGCCAGACATTGAGCAGCTCAATTGCCTGTGAAAGCAATGACTAAAGGGGGAATGATCCTGCTCTTGAGATACCACTGACTGAAATAAAGGAGTTCCTGTCCACTGTCAAGAGACACTGACAGCACAGCACAGCACAGCTCTCAGACAGAATTGTTGATCTTGGGGCTGATGTCAAAGACAACCCAAGCGTGTCTTTGCAGAACAAAGATGTATGCAATATAATTACGTAACTGTCACTGCAAATAAATGTATGCATATGCATATGTATATGTATATGTGTGTATATATATATATATATATATATATATATATGTATATGTGTATATATATATATATATATATATATATATATAAAATACACACATGTGAAGGCTGCCAGCCTAGCTAGATAAACTTTTATAGATAATTCTGTCATCTGTAAATATTAATGTAAACCACAGGCTTGTTGTCTTAAATGGTAAAAATAAAGTTACATGTAGAACTGAAAGAAATGTAACAACAGTGCAAGCTGCTGTAAGGAAGTTAAGTCAAGCATTTTATGACTGTCTTTGATCTTTAAAGTTGGCTCCGGTTGGTCTAGGTGAAGACATTCTTTCTATTGTTTTAACCAAGAGTTAAATTGCTAGATTTAAACATGCAAATGTATTTTTGTTGCTCTGCTTCCTGACCAGCTGCAAGATAACACAAAGTGATGTTAAGAATGTAAATGCAGGTTCTGTTAGCCTGGGAACCCAGGGAAGTGTGAAGAATGATGTAATGGAAACCAAAAATGTGATTTAAAAACAGAGAGAATCAGAGATTATTAAGCATTTTTGTCTAGACCATTCAACCAGTCAGCACTCTGCCTGTGTTCTATATGTACGTTATTTTAGAAGTGTGTTTTCTCTTAGAAATAGCTAGAAACTAGAAAGATTAGACTAAGTGTATTTCTGTGATGTCAGAACTGTACTACTGAATTATTTTAAGTATTTCTCTGTGATATCTGAACTCTTGACTAGCACTGTGTAGTAAGAAGTATTGTCTTGGGTTTTTATTATTAAATATTTTAAAACATTTCAACTGTGGCTGTTTTGTGTAGAGATAATTTAAGCTCTAGAGTACATTGCATATTTATAGTGATTACTGTACCAAGTCACTCTAATAAGCCTTGATGGTATAGTTATACTACCAATTGGATAATAATATTGCACAGTAATAACTGGACACCATTTTAAGGGCCTTTGAATAGCTGATAAATATTAGCTGGGTGGTGGCAGTGATTTCTACCATATAGTCTGGGTAAAAGGGGCACAGCTGGAGAATCTGTACCAGCCTCCCCAGAAGTGTCTGTGTGGTTGTTTAAACTCTTATCTCAAAGTGTGTGTGTGTGTGTGTGTGTGTGTGTGTGTGTGTGTGTGTGTGTGTGTGTGTGTGTGTGTGTGACAGCTACTTGGGCAGGGACACGAAGCACTGGTTGGACAGAGAGGGTGCTGAAGATTTTAGCTTGCCCAGCTGGCTGAGATCTGGACCCTATAGCTGTGCCAGTGGGGAGTTTTATTGGGGACCTGGAGAGCAAGGAAGTGACCAGCCTCGAACTGACTGTGATCTCTGTGTGCTCTTAAGGGAAATTGCACTTTACTGTGTGCATTTGTTATCCTTTCCTCCTATGTGAGACGCCCCTCACTGGTGTTAGTGGTGAGGACTGAGGCTCCTTGATTGCTGGGCCAGGGCACAGGCGTCACAACACACACATACAAATTTTATACATATGTATATATATATATATATATATATATATATATATATATATATATATATATATATAGGTACATCTTGGTCTCTTTTTGGATGACCAGCAACACATGGTAAGCACACCCTCTTTATTCTTATTAATGTACAAAAAGCAGATGTATGTGTAACTTAAAGTTATTTGTTTTCATTGCATTAGCATCTATTAATTTTTAATATACATTTAATAAAAATTAGATTTGATCATTGTTTATTCTATTTCTCTCTTCTTTGTTGTGTTAATTACTTGTTATTACAAGTGATCCTCCCAGTGACACTCTGAAACTCCTACTGCCTGATATCAGAGCATCAGTAGCCTCTGATGAGGATGGCAGAGATGAAGAGGCACATTCTGGAGATGCAGTGTGTCATTCTGACATTGAGGATGTGCCTCCAATGTATCCTGTTCCTATTCTGGACACAGTGAATATGTCTATGCATACCCATGACACAGAGACCTCAGACATAGGACAGGTTGAAGGTGACACAGCTGATCCTGATGTCGGTGTGTCAGTAGGTGCCACATGATGTATGTGTAGGGCCATCATGGATGGACAGTCATGTTTCACAAGGGCCTCCTTGTTGATGCTGTTTCTGGAGAATGACATTGTGCACAGACTGGGAGTATTTCAGCAGAGTTTATTGGGTCATACTGTATGACATGTCCTGATGCATCTAGACACTGAAACCTTGAAATGAGCAAGCCAAATACACATTCTATGATATTCCTCATTTAAGTGTGGGCATCGTTGTATCCTTGCTCAGTGGGGTTGCGTGGGTTACTCAATGGTGTCATGAGCCAAGATTCCAGTGCACAACCTGCATCTCCCGCTAGATACCCTTATGGAAAGTCACCCCTAACAAACCTTGTGTACAACTCACAGGTGTGCCATATGTGTGAGTTGTGAAAACTGCCTGGGTTACCTGCACAGACAACCTGACAGTTTATAGAGTGGCATCCTTTCCTGTTAATATACCTCCTTCCCAGTTCATCAGATGGGGCTGTTATTTCTGTGTGTGTGTGCAGTCTATGGCCCCAAAAAACTTCAGCAAACTGTGATATTGCATAAAATTCCTGCATGATTCCTGCTCTGTCCTCTGGGTTGTATGTGAAACAGATATGCTCCCTTGCATGTTGTAACACTGCATTTAGAAACTGATGTAATATTCTGGAAGTTGAAGCCTGTGGCACCAATAATGTATCCCAAGTGGGTCTCTGGAAAGTACCTCTAGCTGGTATATGTAAAGCTACACAAACCTTTATTTTCACTGGGATGGGGTCTCCATGATTTCCCTGCTGCCTCATGGTGAAGGTGGCAAAGGCTGCATATTTTCTCTCATGTTTCTAAGTCCACCCAGTATCATTCTACAATTTCTGTGCCATCCAGTCCATAGCAAGTTAAACGGAGTCAAAACACCCTTTTTCTTGGCAAAGGTCTGGCAGCAGTAGCACCTTGAATTAAAGCCTGTTGCACATACAGGCTAATGACAGCAGCAGCAAACCCTAACATGTTTTCTTTCCAAGTGTAATCATGGCCGTAACTGAAACTTTTAGACTTCAAGGCATACGGCTACAATGAGTGTGCATGACTGTGAATATCACCTCCATGTTGGATTGGTTAATTAGCATGTAATTTGGCTACTTATGCTTTTATTAGCATAGTCTGCCATTTACCCTTGTTTTGAGGATCTACACCAAGTGTAGAGCCATTTAATGAGGGTCAAATAGCATGTCATTGGTTGAGGAGAGGTACAGAAGGACTCCCACTAAAAAAGGGTCCTGGTTATCAGCATGACACCCAACAGAAAATTTCTTCCATTTGGACATACTAGACTTTCTGGTTAAAGGTTTTCCTGCCTCCTGTAAAATCCAGAGCTAAAAGGGATCAAAACCCAACCACCCATAGTATCAGTTGAAGAATGGACAAGTGAGGATGGTTGAGGATGGATGTAAGACCACTCTAGTCCTGTGTGACGAGATCCAACTGGTGAGGTAACCTGTGGCGTTTTCCCCTTGCCAGTTGCATCAAGGGGGAACCAGTGCTGTCATGGTCAAAAGGGAGTCACTAGCAAGATTTTTGGAAGTCCAACCGAATCTTCTGCAGGACTCTTGGAAAAAGAGGAAGGAGAGGGAAGGCAGAGAGAAACATCCCCTCACAAGAAAAGAAAGGGTGTCCATCTTCCATGCCAGATAGCAAGGCAATCTGAACAGAAAAGAGGGAGCTGGCTGTTCTGAGGGGAGGCAAAAAGAATACCCCACTGATGATAAACTATGTCCAGAAACACATCTCTGTGAAGCATCCTTTCGTGAGCCTATGTTTTGGACTTGTTCAAAGAGTCTGCCACTTGATTATGAGTCTCTGAAGGAATATACACCACCTGAAGAGTTAACTGATAACTGAGAGCCAGATCCCAGGCCTGAAGAGCCAGCGTGCAGAGAAGGTAAGACTTTGTACCACCCTGCTTCCTGACATACCACATCACTGTGGTGTTGTCTGTGTAAGCCTTCAAAGGGCCTGGGGAGAGCATGGGTGAATAGCCTGAAGGGCCAGGATCAGAGCTCTCATCGTTTTGATCTTGATATGGTCTGACTTCTGACTGGGGGGGGCGGCAGAGACCTTGAACTTTCAGGTGACCACAGGAAGCCTCCCACCCCACGTCTGAGGGGTCACTGATAAGTTCTTGAGAAGAAACCAGAGGCTGAAAGGGCAGGCCTGGGTTGAGGGTAAGTTGTTGGATCCACCACTTGGATTCCTGCTTTAAACAAGGAAGGAGAGGCACCCTTAAATCCAGAGGGTGTCAATGCTGAAGCCAAATTGATCTGAGGTTTCACTGAAGCCTTCGCATACGTAGTCTGGCAAGAGAGAACATTGGAATAGAAGAGCCATGAATCCCAGGACTTGAATAAATTATCTGGCTGAAATAGCAGGCAGAAGAAGAAGAGATTGAAAGAAAGCTGTCAAGTACAGAACTTTTGGAGGTACAAGAGAGGCCAACACTGGCACTGTCTGAATCTTGCAACCCAGATACACACAATCCTGAGAGGGAGTCAGGACAGACTTTTGAAAATTGATAGTGAACCCCAGCCTTTGAAGGAGAGATAAGGGGAACTCCAGATCATATAACAGGAAAATTGGAGAATGTGTCTGAAGTTACAGGTCATCTAGATAAGGAAAAATCTGAATGTCATGGAGCCTGCAAAAGGCAATCGCAGGAGCTACCCCCATTTTGTGAATACCCTTGGGGCACAAGAGAGGCTAAATGGTAAATCAGGGAACTGAAAATGAGAGGAAGAAAAAGAGAAATATAAAAACTTCCTGAAAAGAGGGTGAATAGGAATATGAAGGTAAGCATCCTTTAGATGCAAGGACACCAGAACAGCCTGGGCTAGTAAAACAGGAAACAGGGTTTGAAGAATAAGCATCTGAAAGGAATGAACCCTTAGAAAGGTGCTGAGCAAGGACAGATCCAGAATAGATCTCCAAGTACTCTCCTTTCAAGGAACCAGGAACATCTGGGAGTAAAATCCCATTCCTACTTGGGAAGCAGGGACATGCTGAATGGACCTCTAAGGAATTAGGAAGTTGTTCCAGAGGAGGCTGGGGAATCCCCCAAAAAAGGAGGAAGAGACTTCCAAGTCATTAAGTAACCCTGACAGATGACAGATAGAACCCAAGAATCTGAGGTGATGAGATGCAAGTTTGGAAGATGCAAGGACAGCCGAAGGGACAAGGGAACCTGGCTGAGTGGTGGGGGCAAGATATCAAAGAGAAGGAGGCTTGTCAGATAAAGAAGGCTTCTGGGACACAGCAGCCTGAGGAGAGGTAGCAGAAGCTTGCCTACCATCCTTGCTGCTTTTAGTGACCTGATGAGGCTACCTGCAAACAAAAGCATACCTAGCAGGACAGTTCCTCTGGAACTTAGAGGTAGGAGAGACAAAAATATGTTTAAGGTCCTGCAAAGCCTTACCTTTTTCTTGAAAAGACTTAAACATATAAGTGGCAGCAGTCCCAAAAAGATTTAAATTATTCAAAGGAACATCCAGCAACTTGGCATTCTTGTCTTCAGGTAAAGACTGTAGATGAAACCAAGAGTAACAGCTCATGACAGACCCGAAGGCAGCAGCTCTGGAAGAGGCATCAACAGCATCATAGCTGCATTTGACACAGTGGGGAGCCAATTGAGAGGTAGAACCTAAAACAGATAAAGTGAAGGACTTACCTTCAGAATTTGGAAGGTCAGAAATAACTTAACAAGCCTGGGCAATCAAGACCAGGGCATAGCTGGTCGTGTGGGTCTGGTAATTGATGGCCTGAAAGGCCAGAGCAGTAGTAGTATAAACCTTCTTATCAATTCTCTCCATTGCCCTACTGTCCTTATCTGAAGGCAGAAGCTTAGAAGAGGGCAAAAGCTTAGAAGGCTTGTCAGAGGAGACTGACACCACTACAGGGTCAGCAGAAGAACATTTAAATAAAAATTGACACCACAGCAGGGTCAGCAGAAGAACATTTAAATAAAAATTGTCAATCCTCAGGAAC